>NC_056735.1:1039334318-1039594318 GCF_019279795.1 Protopterus annectens
GCTCAGTGGAAGAGCAAAGTTCTGTCCAAATTTCCTCAATCATGCCACCCCACTTCCTGAATGAAAAAAAGATCTGTATTGTATGACTACTATTGCAAGTTAACAAATAAATGAATAAATCAGAAGTAATGTTAACAACAATTGTCGAAATGAACTCTGCAATGAAATAGTAGATAAATAGGGACATTCAGAAGAAAAATGCAACAGAGATTTGACAATGATCAACACATTAAGAAATGCAAACACTACCTATTGAATCACCCCTAATTCCCGTAAAATAAATTCAAAAAACTTGTTGCATGTAGAAGAAACAGGCAAACAAAAATGGGAAAAATCCACTAAACGATATCACTGTGTGCGAACTTGCAGAATAAAAAATGCATACCAGCAATACCATTCCTTGGATGATTAACATTGTATTATTTGTCAGACAAGTAAAATACAGCAGAAACAATGTTAGACATTTAGTGATAAAATAGTGATGTGACCTACTTCTTGATGGAAATATTGGCTTTCATGTCAACATAAAAAAATAAAATAGTTCTTTCTTTTCATTTTCATTAGTGGTAACTAAATTCTGCTGAAGTAGCTAGCCCTTGGCATATTACCACACAATGGGTCAAATAGCATGTGGATTGTCATGGCTAGCTCTGTTTAAATATCATCTGAGAATTTAGACTGCATACAGAAACAGAATACTCAGATATATTCTCTTCTTTTAGGTCAGCAAGATTATGTTAACATGCCCCATATTAGCCAAATATTTATTTTTGTAAGTCAGTAAATTCATTTCACCCCTAACTATAAAGTTTGTGCTTCAGACTTAGTGATTTAAATTCACCTTCATTTCATACCTTTTATCTAGCTGATACATATATCAGTCCTTTAGTCAAGAAACAGTTTGGACAAAAGGAATATCCCTAACTACTACTTCTGACCTTGTGTGTTGAACATGGAGCCTAGCAGGCACATACACACACACACACACACACACACACACACACACACACACACACACACACACACACACACACACACACACACGATTTTTTTTACTTGTACTGGGTTGTATGGCAGGAATATTGTTCTGTGCCAAGTTAACTACTATCACTGTGTTATTTATGAATGAATTACTTTAGTCTGTTTTCACATGAATATTGTTTGGTAGTTTAAGAACAACATAACATGAAACTTTAGCAACAATTTATCAGCTAACAGGCTGAAAAGCTAACTTGTAAAAAAATGACCAGCCTTTGAACTTGTGTTAAATTCTGATTAGATATACAAGAAGGCATATGTAACCTGTTAGGACACTACCCCTCACAATGCACACACAATGTACTAACAATTTTACTGGCAATTTATTTAATCGTAGAGTACATTTCTACATGCCAGTGCTAGAAGTCTTGCCATTAAACAACTTTTTTGAGCAGATGTTCACCCTTCTTTTGGTGGTGCATGGGTTTTGCGACATGTGCCACTTGCCATTCTCCATAGTATTCATTAACATTCTGTCTTTTTCGGTGCCATTTTTAAATTTCCCAGCCATTCCTTTAGCTGCACTCCATTAGGTTATTCATTTCCAATAAGTGTTATCTCTAGGCCCTAATTATTTATCAGTTATATTAAGATAGTAGTAATTACATAGTTAAGATAACATCATAAGATTACAGTGTATTCACTGCAGTATGCCTCTTGATATGTATGTATGTATTCATTTGACCTTGCCCTTCCATGAGTAAGATCTAATGTTCATGAATACCACACCTTCAAATGCCTGTGCATTTTGGTGTTTTATGATGCAATACAACAATGGCTAATTCAGCATTTGTAGCACATTATCTCTTCTGAGTCATTTATTTATTATTTTATTTTACATTTGTTGACCGGGCTAGTCTAACTGGACATAAATATCCGTTTTCAGTAGAGGCCCGGGGAGAAAAGCTCCAATACAGGCAGTAAACAATGATTTCTTACATAATGCATAATATAAGTAAAGAAAACAAATACAGGTAGAATGAAAAATTTGTTTCAACACGTAACACCTAGTAAATTAGGAGATGAATCTAAACTACATAGTAATATAAAATGCTTTTAAAAACAGTAAGAGTAAAAAAATAACAACAAAAAAAAAATTTACACAGGCAGAATAAAAAATTTCTGGTAAAGCCTAATTCTTAGATAGAATTCTAAAACTCTTGGAAGTTATCATAAGTAGCTAAGTAAGGGGAAAAGGGGGGAAAATAGTTGAGTGAGAGCATGATTTCAGTCAGGATTTGCACAAGGACACAGCCATTGTGTTTTGAGATGTTCTTTAATGTGTTTTTTAAAAAGAGGGGTAGAGTTTTGATTGGTTATTTCTTGTGGGAGTTGATTCCACATTCTACCAATGGAATTTGAGAGTAATGCATCCCCAGCTTTATTATGTGATTTAGTTAGAGATACTAGGAGTTTATTAGCAGAACGGAGTGTGGCTAGGTTTTTATAAGGTATGATCAGTTTTGTAAGGCTAGGGGTGGCATCAGGATAGTAGAGGGTCTTATGAAAGATGAGTAGTTGTTGATAGAGTAAGTGGTTATTTAGCTCTAACCAGTTTAGAAGTTTGAGGTTAATACAATGGTGAGTACGTTGGGGAGTAGCAGTAATAAATCTGGCTATGCTATTGTAGCAGCTAGAGAGTTTGGTAGTGTTGTTTTTGGATAAGTTAGTGTAGATAGGTGAGGCATAGAAGAGGGTGGAGATCAGGTGTGTTTGAGCAATAGTTTTTCTAACTTCTGGGGTAAGAAAGGGTTTAATTCGGTAGAGTGTTCCAATTTTTTTGTTGACAGTTTTAATAGTGATATTAATGTGTTCATCATAATTTAGATGATTATCAATAGTTACACCTAGCAGTCGAGTGGTCTTATCAGGGTTTATGCTAGTCGCATTATTTGAGAAGATAGTAAAGAGAGGTGTGAGAGATTTATGAGTGGGAGTAAAGAGAAGAAGCTTGGTTTTTTTAGGGTTAAGGAGGAGGCAGTGTTGCATGAACCAATTTTCAACATATTGAAAGACAGATTGGGTGAGGGACTGGAGGGAGGGAAGATTTTTAGCAGTGCAGATTAATGTTGAGTCATCAGCATATTGAATGCAGGTGGCTTGTGGTATATTCAAATGTAAGTCATTGATGAATAAAGAAAAAGAAGGGGACCTAGGATTGAACCTTGTGGAACTCCAATATTAACTGGGAGTAAGGAAGATAGGTTGTTCTCCCAAAGGACTGCTTGTTGCCTGTTATAGAGATAGCTCCTAAACCACTGTAGTGAGTGTGGGCTAAGAGAATAAAGGTTAAGTTTGTCAAGAAGTATATTGTGGTTAACCATATCAAAGGCTTTAGACAGATCTATGAAAAGTGCTGAGGAGAAGCAATTGTTGTTTCTATTATTGTTTATAGAGTCGGAGAAGGAAAGGAGAGCAGTTGTTGTGCTGTGGAATGGTCTAAACCCATGTTGACAGTCGGCTAGAAGTTTGTTTTGAAGAAGATAGTTAAGAATTTGTTTATGAATGCATCTTTCCATAATTTTGGCTAATGGGGAAAGTAATGCAATAGGACGAAAATTTGAGAGTTCAGTTGATGAACCTCCTTTATGTAGGGGAATTATATGAGATATTTTCCATAAGGTGGGGATTGTTCCTTCAGAAATTGTTCTATTTATCAGTATGGAGACTGGATAATTGATAGCTTTAGCAGCTATTTGTAAGTATTCGGATGGGAGTTGGTCAGCAGATGGGGTGCAAGGTTTGAGATTCTTAAGAAGCTTATAAATAAGAGATGTAGCAACGGGTTGGATTTGAAAGTTCTTAGTTAAGGGTACAGAGGTATTAGGTGGGGATGCAGATGGTATAGGTAGTGAGTTAGCTAGGGATTGGATGGCTTCTGTGAAATACTTATTAAAGGTATCAGGGATCTGTGTAGCATCATTAAGGTGAAAGCCTGTAGGGGTAGGAGTTGGTGCCTGTCCTGGTTTAAGAAGTTTATTGATGCTTGACCAGAATTTTTGAGGGGTTTTTTGACTACTTTGTTGCAGGTGAAGATAATATTCCTTTTATCTCTAACAGTATCTTTTTGGTGGCATTTCAGAATTGTTTGAAAAGGAGATGATCAGATGTACATTTAGTAGATCTCCATTTGGCCCAGATTTTATTTCTGAGGATCATTTTATCTTTTGTTTGTTTAGAAAGCCATGGAGCAGCTTTGGATCTTATTCTAGTTGAGTGAAAAGGGGCATGATGATCAAGGATCTGAAGAAAGTTTGTATTGAAGTAGGTCACTGCTTTATTTAGTTCAAGGTGAATTAGTGGTGACCAATCACAAGCTTGTAGTTCAGTAATGAAATTTTCAGAGTTAAAGAACTTTTTTGATCGGGATGTTCTTAGATTATGAGAAGGTGGAATATTCACTTTTTGTCTTGTGACATATGTAAGCATATGGTCACTAATATTATCAGGAAGGGTTCCTGGTGTGTAGCTGCTAGGGTGGTTGTTAATAAGGATCCAATCAAGAGTTGTTTCTTTTCTATTTTGTTTATGAATTCTAGTAGGAGTTGTTATTAATTGCCTGAAACCATATAGATTAATATGGTTAGTTGGGTGTTGGTTTGAACAGGTTATCCAGTCAATATTAAAATCACCAAGTAATATTGTTTCTTGGTGTTGTTGGTTGGAAAGTGTGCTTAGTAAGTTTTCTAGAGTCTGAGTATTTTTACCAGGGGGGAGATATATACAAATTAGATAGATAGATTTGTTATTATTAATTTGGAGTTTGGTAGATAATGATTCAGCTTTGGGGTCTGTTAGTGAAAGTTCATTATGGATGGTAAGTTGGAGATTGGATTTATAGAAGATGGCTATACCACCACCTTTCTTATTTTTACGGTCATATCTGAGTATGTTGTAGCCAGGAGGGGTTATTTCCTGGTCATGAGTAGAGGGTTTTAACCATGTTTCTGTAAGACATAATATGTCAAATGAGTGCAAGTTCAATAGTGCATGGAGATGATGGACTTTGTTGTTTATGCTCCTAATATTTAGGTGAGCTATTAGAAGGGAGTTAGATGTTTTCATACTTGGTTGAGGTATAGGTAGAGAATCTGTATTTGTGTTTAGATTAGTCTTAGTGTAGGGACCAGGGTTAGGATGTATATCTCCATGTAGTAGGAGGTAATGATTGGAGTAGAATAGGAATTTAAGGATTTTGAGTAAGTTGTTACAATATCTTTTGTTGAGGTAGAATGTTATATGAGTTATTCTATGGTATTTTGGTAGAAGAAAATTAGTAGAGCAGGTTATGTTACTGTGATTAAGGGTAGTGAGAAAAGATGATGGTAGTGTTTGCTGGAGATGATGATTTTGTTCCTTTAAAGAGTTGTTTTCAAAGAGGGTGATATAGTAGGATATAGAAAGAGAGGCTAGAATAGTGGTAAAGAGAAAGATGTATACGAGAAAGGGTTTTAGTGTAGGAGGCATGGTATTGAGTAGGTGTTAGGATGGTATAATTTGTGAGAGTTGGTCAGTGCAAGAGCCAGTGGTTATGAAATAACCAGTAGTATGTGGTGTCTAAGAGAAAGAAGAAGTAAACAACAAGACCTGGATAGAGGTTATCAATAGTAGATAGATGCTGATAGAATTAGTAGGTACAAGGGGTAGCTTAGTCTAGGTGAAGTACAAGATAAGTAGAAGAATGATATGGAGGTGAATGTTAGAGATGGGAGTAGCTAAAGTAGCAAGAAGTGGGAGGAGAAAAGGAACGAGTGTAATATAGCTAAGGGGAGAGCTTAACTGATAAGGGGGATGGTGATAGGCTAGGGGATAGGGGGGAGTGTCTAGAGAGCTATAAGGTAAGGACAGCTAGGGGTGGGTGGGATATGGGGGTAGGGTGGGGAGCGAAGCGGGGCACAAACAAAACAATGGAAGAGCAAGTGGGAGAGAAAACAATCAGTAAGGTGCAATTCAAGGACAGAAGGCTGGCTAAAGGAGGATAGTGAAGGGGAAAGATTACAGATAAGTGAGGCTGAGAGTAGGTCAAGTATGGGGATAGGCTCAAGGAAGCCTAGAATATGTAGAGGTGGTGAAGAAAGCAGCCTTAAGACAGGTTGCTCAGACTAAGGGACAGAGAATGTAGTCCGGGCAAAAGAAAAGCGAAAAAAAAGAACGACAAGGAAGAAGGAAAGAGTCAGGGGAGCAAATGAAAATACAAACAGTGAGGAGGGCAGATGGAGACACTACAAAGTTCCCAGGGGGGGAAAGAGAAGAGCATAGGAGGAGGGAGAAGGTGAAAGGCAAGTACTAAAGACACAGATAGATTAAGGGCTGGATTAAAGAAGGTTAGGGTCTACAAAATGTAGAGACAGTCTAAAGGATAGAGTAGTAAGATAAAACAGGGAGGGGGGGGTTGCTGCTGGCAGAGACTGGCAGTAGTCTATTTAAAGTAACAAGAGTAGAGAAAAAAATATAGTATAAGTAATACTCTTTGAATAAAAGTAAAAAAAAACACTGTAACATACAGTGATGGTAACTGTGGTTTTGTCCAGGGTGGTTTAGGTAACCCAGGGGGGAACCAAGGCAGGATTTGGTAGGTGGAAATAGTAATTCTTAGGAGTCCACAAACGAACACTTCCAGGAGTTAAGAGAGTGGAGAAATATTACTTCTACCAGCTGGTGGAGAAAGAATATGTAAAAAAGACAAAATGAGCAACATATAATAACTTTGAACTATGACAAGCAAATAACTCTTTACATGGAGTAATAACATATGTACATTAAATAGGCAAATCAACAAGGTACAACTAACTGTTAGCTTAGTGTCAAGAGTAAAAGAGTAAAGTAACAATTTTCCTTTATCTGCATGCACACAACAAGCACAGGTTTCTACAAGACACTACTCAAAATGTAGAGTGCAGAAACCCAGTGCAGAAAACAATAGCTTTAGTCTGGACACAGTAATGTGGAACAACGCGCGAAAAGCTACCTAGAGGAAATCAGACAGTGATAAGGCGGGAAAAATATATGTAATTCCTATAGCTTAGCGCTTTCTCATGTAGAACCCTCATTAAGCATCAGTTCAAGCCAAAACCAAAATGCAACAACGCCACCACAAAAAGAACGGAAGTAGTCACATCTCCCTTCAAGCAAGTAGCAATAAGGTTAGCGGCACCAAGACTAAAATTGTAAGTCTAGCCTAAAACGCTAAAAACCATATAGAGCAAGGAAAAATCACATTATAATGCAAAGAGATAGTACATTGCCAGTACAGTACCATACTATATCTAGGACGTAAGCACAGACACCAAGAAGTGCAAAAAGATAGTAATTACCAGTTCAGTATATAATATATCAACAACATAAGCACAGAAACAAGCGGCCCACGCCAGAGGTAAAGTGGAAATCAGGGCTGAAGTACAAATACATGGTAGTCCACAAAAGCAACTTTACGCCAACTTTGTTAACAAGCAGTTTCAGTGCTGATGTGTGTCTTGATATTATTTGTTGTAGCACTCTACTGCTGCTATAGGGAATCTCAATTGTTTCCTAAAGTGATAGTGATTGTCTAAAAATTTGTATTTTCATTTGTCTAGAAATTTTCTATGACATGCAGTTGCATTAGTGTAACTCCTATTAATATTGTTTGTTTTGTAGTAGCTACTACTTATGTTACATCAGCAATTGTACGGCTGTTCTGCCTGTTGTTTATGTAGATATTTTAAATAGTCCTGCTTTGAAGCACTTGAATATATGCAGAGCATTACATTTGATTAGCAGTCCTGTTGATGGTACAGCCTTAACTTGGCCATTGCTAATACTGAAATTATGCAACATAATAGCTGCTTGTTACAGACTTGTATTTTATGAATTTGAAAGGTGTTTTGTGAATTGTATAAAATTAGCAATACCTATACCTGCAGTGGTTTGTTTCTATCTGTTGTCTTACCAGCATTGCTTTCCAACAGCTATTACTATATCCTATAAATTATTTCATTTCCTTCTCTTCTCAATAGATAGGTGTATTATCCCAGCAGTTAAATGAAAACAGTGGCAGGCCAGTTCATCAAGAGGAAAGCCCTCTGTAGTGAATGCAATCTGTCCCTGTTCACAAGAAAAGTTCTTCCTAACTATAGGGTTAGCAAATGTCTGCAAATACTGTTAATTAACCTTAAACTAGAATTATATTCAGTAGCTAGAAGGTAGCCCATCTAACTCACCTTTAGTTTTACTGCAAACTAAACGTTTTACTTTTTATTAATGAATTCTAAAAACCCGGCTCAAAAGAAAAACAGTGTTGCCAAACTTTATTTCTGCTTGACCATAACAGTAGCCTGATCCCAGTGACATGCATACTAACTCTCCATGTCAGTGTTTTTATATCAGTAGTCTCAAAGAGTGCTCTACTAACAATTTTAGCAGTAATTTAGTTAATTGAAGAATACATTTCCACTTAACAGCGCTAGAGGTCTTCTCAATAAACATTAAAGTTTTTTTTGAGTATAAATCATCCTTCTCCTGGTGCTGCAACCTGCTGCATTTGCCCTCACTATGCTCTGGGTCATTCAATGCCTCTCATTTATCCTACCCCCAATTCTCACCCACCACCTCTTCCACCATATTTATACTCTCCATAACTTCTCCCACCTTATTTCACCTCCCAAATAACCACTACTATCCAATTATTTTATCAACCTTTCCTAATCCTCTTCACCTACTACCCGGCTTAACTCCATCCAATACTCCCCCTTCCCTCATCCTTTTTCTCCCTTTAATTAGCTGCACCATTATTTTTCCATCTTACCTCTGTATAAATACTCAGCCCCTTCTGACTTCATTATGCTACTTCTCTTATTTCATAATGTCTCAACCCTTCTCCTCACCCACTTTATAGCCCTACATCCAACTTCATTATTAAACTTTCAAACAACTAACATTATTTCAGATTCTACTAAAATATCTGCTAATAGAGGTCATGAAATATTGCCTGTTATTCAACTTAAATCTAATTCCCCTCTCCAAACTGAAAATGCCTTACCCTCATCCAACTAGCCATGATATAAAAATAATATCAATCAAAACAAAAAACACTATCACTGACAAAATGTTTACCTCTAATATCTCTCAGTGTTATGATACTCCTCCAAACCTAGGTGCTTCTCCCCTTCCAAGCCACTCAACTCCATCTTAAGCCATAAAACTTGTTACAATAAACCTTAGAGGTTTACTTAATAATATGCCAGATATATATGCCTAGATAACCCACTACAGCCCAGATATTTTATCTACCACTGATATATGGCTTAAGCCAAACATTCAGGACTCTGAATTCTTATCCCCAGGCTACAATATAATCAGAGCTGACAGAGTAAAAGAGAAAGCTGGTGGTATAGCTCTCTTTTGACCTAAATCTTATGATCTTACCCCTTTGGTACTCATACCATTTTAACATTTACCTATGTAGAAAATCTTCTCCTTCCTTAGATTAAACAGGTAAAAAAATGTATGTATTATTGCACCTTACATCCCTCCTGTAAATAATATTCCCTTACTTTAAGATATTCGATCCTGGACATCTTCTACAACTAATAGTGAAACTATCATCCTATGGGATGCCAACATCAACTGGTAAGACTTAACCTCTGACTTCCCAAACTCCAGTATGAATCCATTTGCATTCACACAACGTATTAATACCCCAACCAGGTATAACAAAACTATGGATCAATGTTATATCCTAGACTGGATGCTGGTTTCAGATCCTAGTTCATTAATTCTGAAACACTTCCAGACACACTAAGTGACAAGTTACCCACCTACTTGCATAGAACCATCACTCATCCAATAAAAGAACATACCTATAAAACAACTAGTAATCTTACAAAATTCAACCAACAAACATTCAGTAATTCACTAAGTGCTATTGACTGGTCCATATTAAAAACCTTCCCTCTAGACACAGCTGTAAATGATTTTAACTCTATATTTTTTAAAATCCTTGACAGCCAAGCGGCCTTCTCTCTCAGACTAAAATAATCAAAGTAAATAATTTTCTTTGGCTGTCAAAACCAAGTAAAAATCTTTAGACACCGAGAAACAAAAAATAAAGCCCATATAAACATATAACTGTTCAGACAACTCTATAACCAAGCAAAAAACAATATTTAAGGATAAAAAACAATTCTACATACTCATGCAAAATAATCACAACCCTAACCCTAGGAAATTCTGGTCCTCTGCAACATCCTGACTTAAGCCAAGTTCACATAAAGATCTTAGCACATGCCTGGAAACCTTCACTACCCAAATTATCGATAATACTGCCAACATAACTTCAACCACCTCACAACCATCCAACATTGCCCATCAAAACACCTCTATTTCCACTCCAGCTTCACCCTTCTATGTCATCAGTAGTAAAAATTCTCATCCTGCTACCAAGCAGTCCTTGTCAACCAGCATACCAGTTTTTGATCTTAAACCAGCCCTTCCAACTTTAATAAAAACACTGTTAATTAAATCAAAGCCTTTCTTTACATTGTCAGACAACCTACCTACAGAATACCTTAGAATGGCTTCAAATTCCATAGAGTATCTAAATGTTTTTTTTTAGTACCAGATCTATATTGTAATCCTATGTCCCTACTCTAGGGAAAAAGTTCTACATCATTCCCTTACACAAAGGAGGCAACTACACACCACCTTTGTACACAGCGCCTAACGCTAGTACTGACTGGATGGTTTAGTGAGGTCCTCGGATCGGCCCTGCTGGAGTCAGTCACGGCCCTGGCGGTGTGCTGAGAAGATGATCAAACTTGACTACTTAGAGGGAGTAAAAGTCATAACAAGGTTTCCATAGGTGAACCTGTAGAAGGATCATTAATGTGGAGGGTCCCAGGATGGTGCTTTTCCTGGGTATCACCTATCCTTGCTTTGAAACCCCAACCCTCTCCATCTCTCTATCTTTCTCTCCACTCCCCCCCCTGCAGAGGCTGGCAGGACCAATCCCGTAACTCTCAGGGGATAGAAGAGTGGGAGCGAGAGGCAGGGTGGCATCCATCCCCCTCACCTCCTGGCAGTGGGTGGGTTGAGGGTCTCATTCACACAGTGGGAGGTTTGGGCACTCAGCCACTGCCCCATGGGGATGGCTGTGAAGGGGCTCCTGGCCTGATGGTGTGGTCCACAGCGTACCCCAGAGGTGACGAACCAACTGTGCCAGAGAGGGAGAGGGTGCCGTCCCAGCAAGGGGATGCTATGCCCTCCCCTCTGACTGTGTGTCCTCTCCCCTCAATGGCAGTCATGGTACCTGAGGATGATGCCCCATTCCCTGCTTTCACCTCATTGCCATATTATCCCTCAGGCTAAGTTTCTGGAAAACACATTCATAAACAGTTACGTAACCATCTCCTTCACATCTAAATGTTAACTTCTACACAGCATACCTTTCAGCCAGGCCACAGCGATACAACTACCTTACTATCTTTTACAGAAACTGTAAGACTAGTGATTTAGGTAAATGAGTCTTTTTACTATTCCTTGATCTGCCAAAAGGATTTGATACTGTTTTCCACACAAAACTTCTTCATCAGCTATTCATCCTTGGCCTATCCCCCCACACACTATTTCAATGATTTACAAGCTACCTATCAAACAGACAGCAAGCTGTGAAAGGGCAAAGCTCCATTTATTACACACCTGCCTGACACTATGGGTGTCCTTCAAGGCTCCATTCTCAGTTCTTTACTCTTTCATATTTTTGACAATTCCACCATTATTTGTACCTCAAACAATCTCAGCATCTTCAATTAATAATACAAAAAACTTCCCCTAAAAAAATAAGCTTGTTCTGTTTACCTCCAAAACCATTACCCCTGACAAAAATAATTTTGAGATTTATTCCCTGAATAACAAAGAAATTGAAATAGTCATTCACACTAAACTATTAGGTATGACTGTAGGTAATAATCTTAAATTTGATCTCCATATCCAAAATGCTATTAAAAATGTCCATCGGACACTTGAAAGAATCCTCTATAGGCATAATCAACATATTTGTAACTGTACCCAAACTGCTCTCATAATTATCTTCCTACCTTCTACCTACTCTCTTTTTGGTGATTGAATCATTACTGATCTGCAAATGTCATTAAAATCACAACTAGAAACATGCTATAATAAAAGTCTTTCGGCTTTTCCCAATTAGGGGTCGCCACAGCGGAACTCTGGTCTGCTAATGATTGGCAGTACATTTTTACATGCTGGCTTGCTGGGCCTAACGCACAACCTTCAATGAAGGAACACCCATTCACGCATGTCGACACACAGAAGACGCTCTAACTGAGAATCAAACGTGGCAACGTCTAACTGTGAGGTGACAACGCTACCGCAGCACCACCACCGCAGTTACAGAAACATGCTATAATACAAATGCTAATTTTGCAACTACTGCTTTTTATTACTCATATCACTATAATGCTCTCCAGTCACTTATATTGATTGAATGGCCATAGTATCTAAATTACTTTCAACGTGTAAGTTGTGATTGTGTGTGCTTGAAAGTTGTTAGGTTGCTGCTACACCTAATGGATAGTGGTAGATTGTTTCAACCTTTGGCTAAAGAATACAAGTTGAGAATTTGTCAGGAAGATTTATTGGGTATATAGAGTGAGAGAAGTTGTTTGTCTTCTGATGTTGGATGTCTATTTGGGAGTAGGAGTGGAACATAGAGCTAAGGGTCAGGCAAGCTGTGGATTTATGTATGATGTTGTAAGTTATTACTCCTTACTAAATCTTGACTTTGCTCATGCTCCGAATCAGGTTAAATGCTCTAAGTCTTTCTCACTTTCCATTCCAAATTCACCCCCTCCTAATTAGTAAACATCCAAGTATCATACTTCAGCATGCATTTCTTTTGCCCTTATTCCTACCCTTTTCTCCTAATACCCATCTCACCATAATGCTTCTGTCACTTACATCGTCTTCCCCTTCTTCTTTCTCCACTTCATTCATCTCTGTCCCCTGTCACCCTTTTTCCCATCCACTTCACACATCTCTATCCCCTGCCATTCATCTCCTTATTCTAATCACATTTCTTTCTTCGTTCCTTCCTGTTTCTAACTTTTTCTTTAGAATTATAAAACTGATTGCTGTTGATATCTTGTTTTTTGTTCCTATGTTCTTGAGATTTCATTTATCAACTCATATTGTATTCTTGATGTCCTAGATGTTAACTTAATAATCACTTATGTCAGATGTTTTGCTTAATGTTTTATATGTATCTAGAGCTTTTCACCCCAGGCCACTACTAAAAATGGGTATTTATGGCCAAGTCTGACTTTCCAAGTAAATAAATGTCAACAAATAAATAAATAGTATATGTGTTGCCTGTGTGTGCATATGAGTACATGTACATATTTATGCAATATTGTGTGTGTGTTGGGGGGGCTCACTGGTGGCCAAATGTAGCTATGTGCACAACAGTGCATATCATTGATTTAGTTTAGCAACTGGAATGCATCAAAGAGTGTCTTTCTTTTTCTTCTACATTATCAACTCATTTACTGTATCTCTGGAGGTTTTACAACAGAAAACTGCTGATATGAGTAATCAGGAATGATAGTATTATAGTTCATGAAAAATATTTTCTTCCTGCCCGTCTGTAACACTTTTAGCAACAATGTCGTTGCGTCTTTCGGCATTTCCCGGTTAGGGGTCGCCACAGCGGAACTCCGGTCCGCTAATGATTGCCAGTAGATTTTTACATGCCGAGTTGCAACAATGTGGCTATGGCAATTGAAGGCTGAGGGAATCAAAACACATACCACAGGAAACAGCTCATTAACAACTCACAGCCTTACTTCTCTGCCCTATCCACCATACTAAATCATCACACCAGCATATGAAGCAGACAGGACGTTTCAGTAACAGTAAAATCGTTTTGGTGCAATTCAGGTTTGGGTGACTTTTGGTCTTCCTATACTCCATTTGGTGATGTTGCTGTTGATATAATATCATCAATAAAAGCTCTGCTGACTTCCAGAAAGATTACTTTAATTCTCTTCCTCCTAACTCCTGTAAATGTAAAACCCTTACATTTAAATGTGGATGAAATAAATTGACATTTGTTGTAGATTTGTTTTGTCCCATAACTGTTCGCAATCAGCTTACTGAAATGAGCAAAAAAGTTCCATCTGTGGTAATGAGATGCGCCTGGCCTTCCTAAGATTGACTTCACATTTAATCTGTAAAACACTTGCTCACATCTTCAGTCATTCCTTAGACATAAGCCTAGTTCCTCATGGCTGCAATTGCAGTTATTATTCATCTAAGAAAGACTTCTAACCACCTAACCTACCAGTTATTTTCCTATTTTCCAACCTACAACTTCTTAAAAAGCTCAGAAAAAAAAGTGTGCCACTAGCTGGTGGAATTCATTACCATATTTAGGATTCTAAGCAAAGATTAGCATGGTATCACAAAGGAATGCAGTATCCTTACGAGTCCTACAAAGGTAAGGTATAGTATATTTTCCAGTAAGAAATACTATTTAAATCTTAAGAAGCAGCAGTGGAATCCATGAAACCTGCAATGCAGTTTTTAGATCTGAGTGATTTGTCAAGATGCGGGGAATCAGATCTAATACAGAAAAACAAGGGTCACCAATGAATGTTAAACTGTATATCTGTACATCAGCCAGGAGAATGCAGGACAGTGTGAGATAGTCTGAGTCGATTAGTATCTTATTCTGACATTAAATTATGTGATATGCAGCTTCGCTGATATAAGCGTGTCTTTGCTATTCATATCATTTGTAGTTATGCATTCATTATGCACACATGATACTGTGGAGTGCTTTTGGGTTGCAGTATTCTGTTGTAGAATTTGTGTACCTTCTCATATTTTGTATTGTGGCTAAGAGTATATTCAGCATTTGTGCTAAGTGTGATGCTTTATTTGGTATTTATTTATGCTTTTTAGTATACACAAGCATATATATATATATATATATATCGATATGTCATTTAGATTAGTGCCAATATTCAGAGACATAACCTGAAACGAAACAGACTTGTACATGCTGTACTGTAAGGCCAGATTTGGCAGATCAAAAATAATGTGGTATGGAGGCATGCATAATTTATGCTTGCAAATTCTTCATAATATTGGACTGCCACACAAACTTATGCAGCGTCTTGGGATTCCGGTCTAATGTCTGATAATTTTAAAAGTGTGTAGTCTGCTGTGAAGAAAGAAATTGGTGCCATGTTGAATATTGACTGCTCTGTGCTGATATCTGCTCACCAATTTATAATAGTTTTTTTTTTTCCACTGGATAATGTGTAGCAATGAAAAAAATATATCAGCATGCATATATGTGGTCAGCTGCAGTTTCATACCATTTCACAGCTGCACTGTAAGAACAGTTACTGAATTGCACTGCACACTGATTGCTGATGCCAAATTTGCAGAGCTACTTATTTAGACAGTATAGGTGCTGGCAACCCCCATTGACCACCATTTCATTCTGAACTGCCTGTGCCTTACAGTCTATGCAATTGAAGTTAGGTTGGCAATACTATCGACAAATTGAGGTCCCAGCTGCTTGAGTTAGTGGTAGCTGAGGAGGATGTAAAAGATCCCCTGACAGCTAATGAAAAGATAAGGGAATGTCCCCTGGTGTCCTGGCCAAATTTCCTCTGTAAATATACACACCATCCCTGGTTTCCCCCATGAAAATAGGTCACTAACTTAGTGGAACTAACTTGGTCAACAAATGATAAATAAAAGTTTACTTCTCTTTTTGCTTTACCCATTACCCAGCATTCCTGTGAACCCCTTTCCACCCTTTCTAACAAATAATTACATTGTCAAGTTTGTGGGCACCCATCATCTACTCCTTTCTGTCTCCTTCACTGTTCATCCTTTGGTGCTTGTTCTAGCAGCCTTCCTGTATAAGTAACAAGTCATTCTACCTATTGTGTTTCTCATTTACATTGTCATTAATATCATATAATGTGACACAAGATTTCAGCTTTGTATTTCATTTTAGATTCCCAGGTTTTGAATATTGTGTATAACATCTCTAAATCTTGATCGACACATTTCAATTATTGGATCTACTACAAATACGCGCATCCTGGTATCTAGCAACATAATTGCTTGCTACCACTTACTCTAAATGGCTGGTCACCTAAGTCAAAATAGCACAATTGTACCTAATTTTTCCATAACCTGACCCTAGTGAACTACACATCCTTACCAGATCCCTGTCTCTAACCCTAAAACTCTTACATGTTCCTCAAACAAAACCTGAATCCTTACTTCCTAACCTACAACTAAACCTAAAACTCTGCTCCCCCAACATAAAGTCTCTGATCACTCCCTAAACCTAAGACTCCATCCCTTCCCTAAACATAAAGCCTCTAGTCAATACCAAAACCTTAAACTCCCTTTTTACTCCTTAAACCTCTAATCCCCAATCACTCCCTAACCTTAAGCTTCCCATCCACTCATTACAGTTAAATACATACTGATATGCACTCACCCCACCTCTCTCCACATGGCTGCCTCACTTACTTCCTCAGCTTTGAATATTTGTCTTCCACACTTACTTTGCTTGATTGCAAATATGCATTCAAGCAAAGTGTGGCAGTGGAGTGTTCATGCAAGGTGTGGACAGTGATGTGTTCAGGCAAGGTGCGTCTGTTGTGTGGACAGAATACAACTGCCGCATCTTATACATACTCCTTTTTCAGGATTGAGCCTGAGTGGCAGCCCATACATGCTGTCAAGCATTCAAGTCCCTGGCTATGAGACAGTGTTCCTCAATAGCCTGAGACTTGGGCACTTGTAACAGACCACACATTGCTTTGCTGTTGATTTTAATGCTGTGTCTTTTTTATATTGTTAGATGGTGCTTTTCATTCCTTTGTTTCCTTTTTGCAGCTGTTCATAACTTCTTCAGAAGGTATATAAAGATTTCTTTTCCATCTATCTTATTCGATTTTTTTGTAGATTTCATGTTTGCATATGAACACTTTTTCTTCATTCATAGGTTCTTGTTGTACAGTATACTTTAATTATTTTGCAGTGCGTGGAGTGCATTGATTATGCTCTGAGATCCTGAAAAAGACAAATCAGTTAAGTGCTACTGTAGTACAAGACCCGATCTTAACAAATGCTAAGCACCTCCTGTTTAACTTGTTAAGGATGGGCCTCATGCTGAGCAGTCAAATCTGCTAGTACTGACCAGCAAAAGACAGCAGCAGAATAAAAAACAGACTTGTTTCGGCCTACTCTCGCCATACATAAAAAATGTCCCTCACTTCCTTTTATAAACCTAGAAAGTAGGTAGAATAACAGGAATTGTGTTTGTCTGCATTTTATGAAGGATATGAAGTCTGAACGTGAACTGAATGTTATTATTTAGTGACTTCAGTCCTCAGTAATTTGTCCGAAAACCAAATATTTATGGGGAACAGACCAAACATATGAGACAAAAATCTGGACATTTGAAAGGCATGGCATGGTAAGTGTAAACATAAGAAACTGTGTTATACTATCTTTCTGGCAGTGCTTGCTAAGTGCTTTCCAACTTTGAAAGCTAGTAGAGCACTTAACATTTATTTTTTTCTGTAACTGGTAGTACATGGATCAGCTATAGCTCCATGTACTAAAAGAATTATGACTGGGTCTCTGATCATAACCCCTAATTATATATTCTCAACATGGATTCCACCATTCACTTCTCGAGCTTCATTCTCAAGGTGAATTTCTTGGTATCCATGCCTCAAATACACAAGCTAGTTATGATTAGCGACCTGATTATAATTTTCCTTATAATGTGTATTCATTATGCAAGATGTTTTAGTTATGGATGTTCTATTTTAGTTGATAAACAAAGGATACATAACAATAAATAAATAAATAACACAGCTGTCATTTTTTTTTTAAGTTTTCTTCTTTAAATCAATGCTTTATATAAAATAATAGTGCATTTGATGTTTCTAAGGTATTTAATAACGTTAGTATTTATTTACCACTTGTCATCTACGTATCTATCAGTGGTTGAGCTTTTATTGTGGTGTCAGTATGGTTGTGATAACAGAATGATTTTTATTGTTTTTGTAAAGTTAATGAATATTTATTTTTATATTTTCCTACATAGTTATTAATTACATATGTGGCACAATTTGCTGAATTATTTATTTATATATAATTTCTATTTTGCCACTGGTCATTTTTTTGTTTTCCTGCTGGCTTGCTATATATAAGTAAGGCCAATATATTGATTTACCACTGAGTCAAGAGCAGGTTTTAGTAGTGCCCACTTTACATATCACATCAGTTCAGAAAATTGTGTAGTTTGTTGCTCAGGAATGCTTGATGAATGGCAACAGATACGGTGCTCAGCAGTGAGCCAGTGTTCAAGAGACAAAGATTTTTTGAGGGCATAATTAATTAAACTGATTCAGAACAATATCTTTTATTGCTTTCAAAATAATAATATACTCACTGGGTGTAAAAGAGAATTGCTAAGTCACCTGCTGCAATCAATACTATGTTTTGGAATAATTTGAGCATATTGTCAGTGGAATACAAGTGCCCATGAAGGGCTTTAATTATTAACCAATGCATCAACATGACTAGGAGCTAATGCTGCATAGACAGGCAACACAGTAGTGATAAACAGAAATGAATAAAGTAGAACAGAACTGGGAGTTTGATGCTTGCATCGAGGGATATAGCCAAGACAAAAACTTTTGCTGCGAATCTAAAAAGAAATGCAAAGGTGAAATCGCATGCCACATTGCATGAGGTTAATGACAATGTAAATGAGAAACATACTTATACAGGAAGGCTGCTAGAACAGCGAAGGAGGTAGAAAGGAGTAGATGATGGGTGCCCGCAAACCTGACAATGTATTTATTCATTAGAAAGGAGGGGAAGTGGGACACAGGAATGCTGGCTAATGGGTAAAACAAAAAGAGAAGCAAACTTTTATTTATCATTTCTTTACCAGATTAGTTCCACTAGATTAGTGACCTGTTTTCAGGGGAAACCAGAGATGGTGTATATACTTTCAGGGGAAATTTGTCCAGTACACCAGAGGACATTCCCTAATCTTTTTAATAGATGCAAGGATGACCTTTTACATCCATCTAAGCTACTACTAACACAAGCAGATGGGACTTCAATTTAATATCTCACCTGGAGGACAACGGACTCAGGAATGCAGCATCCCAAGTACCTGAGCTACCACTAATTCAAGCAGATGGGACCTTGGTTTAACATTTCATCTGAAAGATGAGACACCCAGGAATGCAGCACATCCTTAATGCTGCACTGTAGTTTCAAAAATCCAGTCACCTGCTGTGGGAGCAGAACCTGCAGCTTTCTTGTTTTCCACTACCAAAGGTAAGTGTACTACTAGCTCAGCCATTGATACAATACTACGTCTATGTCTAGAGCACAGTAAAGTAGAGCAGCTTGGGAGGAGACAGAGTTTGGTTTTCTTTATTTTTTTCTTTTTCTCTCTCTTTTGTATGAAGAACCACGTTTTATACATAACAAGAGAGAAAGAGAAGGTAAGGGAGGAAGGAACAACAGTGAGGACTGAGGGGAAGGATAGGCAGCCTGGGACCACAAACACACATTAAACGCCACAGACAAACCGAGGTGAATGTAGATACACCAGAGGCAGACACAGAAATATATACAAGGACAGTAATAGACAGGTAGTTGTGGAGAGGATGGAATACAGTCAGCTCACCTACTGCTGACCAGCCAGTGGCAACCTTACTGGCATCCATTATGTGACCGTCCTGTATGCCAGTGGTCAGTGGCATGTGTCATGCCCACTCCTGATTTTTTTTATATACAGCCTGCTACCCGCTATAGAAAGAGCTGAAATATGTTGAACCTGTGGGCTGTTGTCTGGTTAACTACAGCCTTCTCTACACCATACAGCTCTGGTGCAGCTAGGATCAGTGATTGATGAAAACTACCTGCATGGCATGGGTCAAAGGCTTCCTGTGATGAAGTATTTCCACCCCACTCACCATTCTCAGCCAGAGACTGGGCAGGGTTGACAATAGGCCATGGCTGATGTGCCTGCAGCTCTGAAGTGCCATGGTGATTTACAGTAGGGAGAAAAAAATGGGAAACCTTACATTAGTGAGGAGGATACAGAGGTGATACAGCAAATATAAGCCAGAGGTTCCTCTTCATGCTGGTGTGTCTGTAATGTTTGCTGCCTCCAGTGAAAGCTAGCAACAATCTCTGACTCTACCAGTAATGAAAGATCAAAGGAAAATGTAACCAATTCCACAGTCTATGTTGGTGTGAGCAAACCGGAATAACAGTGCAACAGTACAGTTCCAGTCACATGTAAAAGCAAGCAGAAACCTGAAACGACTCTTGTGGGCCAGTGGATAACTGTAGTGCCATGAGCACATGCAAAGAAGGAAGAAACAGATCCCTGTATTGTAAGCAATGTACATTAACATGGTTATATACAAAGGAGAAGAAGCAGCTACACTAATGCTGTTTGGTGCACTGAAGCAGGCAGCCACACTACCACACCTATGTATAATGGTGCAGAAGCATGACAAAGTCCCCACTATGCCTCAGGATCACAGTTCTGTTCTATCTCAAAAAATAACACACTGTTGCAACACAACAGCTGTCATTGCCAATGCACAAAACATACATGCAATCACCCTCAACAACCAAGCTGAAATGTTCTGGAATCTGTCAGATTAAAGGGTACAGGTCACTATCTGAAGTGTCTTTGTTTTGCACTTAATTACATTTCCAGGTAACTCTTCAGGTTAGAGTTGCAACCAATTAAAAAAAAAAAAGGTTATTGTGCAGTATTTTTTAACTTCACTATTTACTCAGTTTTTTTCTATAAACACATCCACAAAATGATGTCACAGTAGGTAATAGGTAATGATTACATACCTCAAGTAGTCTGGATAAGCAAAACCAACTTACTGTTATGGAAGAGCTGCTTCCTTTTTACTTTGTACTTTCATCATTGTGTTAATTTTCAATGCAAAGAGTTCTACTCCCAAGAACTAGTAACAACTTGTCTTTGTAGGAACTATGAAACTTCTACTGATGCACTTAACATGGAAATGCAGTAGCCTATGTGTTACTTTAGGTCACAAAATATTGTAGGTTCAGACTTTCATGATGTCAAAGTAGGAGCTTCCAGCTATAAGACACATTACAGAGGGCTGCCATTATCAGCAGTAAAACTTTTTTTCATCAAAAAATGTACAATTTCATATTGCATATGGAAGGTGGTTATTTTCTACTCCAAAGGTTTCTTTCTCACATTTGATTCAGACGATGACCAATACACTTTAAGTAAAAACATAAAATTTGGAATACTTTGTTAGACATGGCAAAACTATTTGTTAAATGCAAAAATGTACACAACAAACATATAAATACTTTCCCTGCTATCAGGATGTCATTGTCTGACTTGCACTTACCTTGACCAGAGACCTCGATGATGCAGATGATTGTACTAATGCATGCACTGCTCACCAGTAACAGGGATGTTGATTGCTGATTGCAGAGCTGACAGGTCATACAAGCTACAGGTTCAGCTGCAAGGGACAGCCACCTGTTAGCCCTGCTATAGCATCCCAACCTGACCCTTGTTGGCCATATGCACATGCACCAACATACACCTCAGCCACATCACCAGATATCCAATATGCACAGGATCCTAGTACAATACATATTCCAGTTATAGACCTGTACAGGTCCACCTATATCTCTACATATAATGATGCACTCTGGGAGTTCCATGTGTGTTGAAAATATGTCGTACCACTGTGTACCATCTTGGAGTAACCTAGTAATGCCATTTTCTGCCAGGTGGTTTACACCGGCCATCTACATATGCCTCTCAATTGTATGTTCCCTGTACCCCTTGGTGTACTTTTTACACCAAAATAGCAGAACCTGTATCAGTTTGCCTTACAGAAAATGAAGGACTGACACAGGCACTCTATATACATGAAAGATGGCTATGCAGGACCAAGGTCACCCATCAGCCTCTCCAAAACATGTGTGCAGGAAACAGTTTTGCATGCTGCGGGTGTCATGCATGGGAGAAGCTACACTGCACTTAAGCAATGGAAGTGTGAAAATGACATAATACAAAAGGCATCATGGAAGGCAGGCAACACAGTGGTGGATAGGATGGTGACTTGGGGTGGTCACCGATCCATCTCAACACTCACAGAAAAGACAACATTTCTAGTATCCTGTTTAATGATAATGAAGAGACAGGAATCATACCAGCAGGTGCTTGCACAGATTCTGAGAGTCCCAAAATGGGTAATGACCTAAGCATATTATTCTATATTGTTGTGTGAGTTACAGACCTTATTAGCAGAGATTCTTATGATGATGCAGCAGATATAGAAGGAGCAATGGGAAATTTTAGCATACACACTCTACAAATTTAAATGTGCATGCATGTGTGTGTGTGTGTATGAAAATGCCCACTTGAGTTTTCACTAGACTTATACGTATGCAATCCTTAAAGCAAAACAAGCACTCTGGCATATTTTAACTATTGTCATAGATGCACTTTCAGCTCTCACCATAGTTCTTGAACAGTTTCCTTAATAGTATTATTTTTTCTAAATACATTGCTTATTTTGCTATAGTTTTTATATAAGGTGACATATGAACACTGCAATATGTGAAATTAATTTTTTTCTTTTTTCTTATTTCTCTGATATGTTGCTTAACAAGGGTAGCTTCCAGTTCAGAATTATTCAGCAGTGCTGTAAGCATTAACATAGCTCATGTAGTTATTCCTTGCATATTCATGAGAAACAAACACAGTTAACGAGTCAAGAAGAGAATGTTTTCCCAAAAGCCTAGTTCAAGTGAACGAAGAGTTTAAAAATACTTCTAGACCTTTACATCATGGGAATGTTTCTGAATTAATTTTCGTTTTGTGACCTGAATTGTTAAAGGCATTTCTTAAAGTTTCCTGTTTATGGGCACAGTTTCCTTGTCATTGTTTTATGCTTTCCCTTTATTCTGCCATGATGAAGAGATTTTTTTTTCTGCCTTCTAGCATTGTGACATGGCTCTTTCTGTCTTGTCTTGTATACTTGTCTCTTGCTTCAGGATTTTAAGATAATTAATGTTTCCTTGTCCTTAGGCCTCTCCCCAGAATAACTACAACAGGCTTGTTTTACAATCAGACTTTATTTACAAACACGTACATATTAACTGTACATCTGCATCCATTGTTTACCTGGTAACAGTCAATAGTCTCCAGTGTGCATACTTATTTACAACTCCATCAAACAACCATCAGCGTACACGCTTAATTTCAATTCAGTGACAGCTCTAGGTATATAACTATGTTCAAAGGATCAATTGTTTTTCTTGTTGTGATTCGTTAGTTCTGATATGCTAATCACTTGAAGTATCTGATCATATGAATCCATTGTGAATTACAGTGTGACACCTCCTTGAAGCCACTCAAGGGGTAATGGCATTTCTTACTGACAAACTACCCACCGTCAAACCCAGTAGAGGCATCCCAGCTGCTTTCAGACCATAGAGTGGGTGAAGAGATCCCCATCCTAGCAGTGTTTAGGCATTTGATTTCCATGAGCTTCCTAATCAGTAAGTGGAGCAATGTCTTTTGATTATCTTCTGCATAAATGTATTTGGTACGACAATCAACTGATAATTCAGTTTACCTCAACGTTCATAAAGATTTTGCTGGTGGCATCAACTACAGCCCCTCTCTCCTTTTGAGGACTTAGTTCATAGCTCTCAACCTCTTAGAGCAAGAAATCTGGACAAAGCCATAGATAAAAGTGGGACAAAGGCTCAAAAATAGGGACATTGTTTAAATATTGCCCTAACAAACTTAGAAAGTTGATAAAATAACAGGTTTTGCATCAGCATGAATTTTCTGAAGGGTATGAAGTCTAAAACTCGAATGTCCATCATTATTTTCTAACTTCGGTCTTTAATAATTTGCCACAAATTTGCCAGAAAACCACAATTTAATGAAAAATGGACCAAAAATATGAGCCAAAAATCTGGATATTCTGTGAAAATCTGTACAGCTGAATGGTGTTCCTTATTCTCTCAGCTAAGCACCTTCTCCTTGGTTAAGTTTGGCAAGCTGTTTTGTGTCCTTTTAGAGAAATGGCACTCACAGTATAGGTGTCAACCTTCTTTCTAGCACTCTTTCTCTTTTCCTTTTTGCTTTTGTGTATGCATCCTATAAAACTACTCCCTCAGTCTCAGTAGAAGATCACTTAGCAGGAAGTATAAATGTGGGTTGCAAAGTTACCCTTATCAGCTTTCTTGAGTATCACTTTTATTAATAACTTCCTACACTGTTATCTGACATTGGTTGTCAGTATGGTGCCACACCAGTCTCAGAATCATATTGGACCAGATCACTGTGAGTGCAGGAAATATTTATCACAAATATAATAACTTATGAATTATTGTGTGTACCAAATACTTCTGTTTAACCAGCCTCAGTTCATTAATCCCCTCCCCAAGGTGAACACAGATGATATGAGGTTCACTGAGACTGAGGGAGTAGTTTTATAGGATACATACACAAAAGCAAAAAGGAAAAGAGAAAGAGTGCTAGAAAGAAGGTTGACATCTGAAGCGTTTCTCCCCGGGCCTCCGCTGAAAACAGGCTCTGTGGAACCTAGTCAGACATTCCCGGTCAACAAATGTTAAATAAAATAAATAAATAAATAAATTTAATGATTTTGACAAATGATGCACCAATGCTAGTGACTCCTTTCCCTTTATACTGCAGATGATAGGCCATTGCATCCTGTATTCTGACTTCTCTAAGCCCATCTGACTCCACCCATTGCTCCTCTGGGCCCACTTCTCAGATCAAAAATGTATGACCCTCCCACCACCCAGCATCTAAACCATCTTCTGCCCTGTAAAGAAAGTTTTAATATAAGAAATGAAACTCTACTTACAAGCTCCTAAGAGTCACTCCCTTTCATGATTACTGGTCAAACAGCTGACTAAGGAAAGACTATTGTTGCTTCTGCCCCTCTTCTTTTATTAGCAGATGAAAATCTTATGGGTTAAGGACTGTCATCATCAATTTTTTGGAAATGGTTGACTGAGGCTTCTTGCTCCTCAAGGTTGATGGCTCTATCCATACAAAAGTATCAGTTGAAAAATCACACTAGATTGACCCTGTGTGGCATAATGCCCTCTTGACAACCACTTCAGTTTATTGAATCTATCTTGGCTGTCCTAATGAAGAGGTAAATATAGAGTGATCCACACTGAGTCCCATAGTTAAAGACTTTACGGTAATTTTCCACATTACTAGACAAAGGAAAGCAAATGTTGCTCTTTTTATATCCTGTTCTGCTGTTCTCTACTACATTGCTCTGTTGTGCAGCCCTTCTGCAGTCACAACATTCCCCAAACCAATGTGTGATTTTCCCCATCGGACGCATTACTTAAAAGATCACTAATCCTGAACAAACTAAAAACACACATATATATATATATATATATATATATATATATATATATATATATATATATAAGCAAATCTTTGTACTCTTTGTAACTTGTCAAAATGCCATGGCGGCTCAGTAGAGACCTAGATATTGGCTGCCTTTGATCTTCTTGTCTCCATTGCTTTCAGGCTCATCACCCAGACATCTGCAAACCACACCAAATACTTAGGGATGTCTGCCCATACCTGATCTTGAAAGGTGAAAACTTTTTTCTGCATTCTTTTCTGTTCTCCACAGCTGACCACCAGCTACTCTCAGAATCTCTCCTCATCCATTTGTCCTACTAGACTTGCCGTAGCCTTCATTGAGCTAACCATTACCATTGTGCAAGTCCGATGAAGAGAGTGATCAACCTTTGGCAACATCAAATGCTGATAAAGAGACTGACAACCTGTGGCAACATCAAACTGATGCAGAGGAATGTTTTTCCTAATTATCTGCCTATTGCATGCTCTTCTATCTTTTGTCTACTGGGATTGGCAAGCAACAGACTGGTTGACATATTGGCTACACCTCAATGCACACTTCAGGATGAGCTCTGCTCCCTACAGTACAAAAATCTTCATGACTTTCCTGCCTCTGAAAGGGTTAATACACAATGGTCATTTGTGAACATGCTCCCCTAGGTTGGGCAAGCCTATCCTCCCTGCCCATTCTATCAAACACTTGTGCCACTCAATGAACCCAGGTTACCTGAGTCATACTCAAGGCTTTATTTCTCTATTCCACCAGAAAAGGCTACATTGGAAGGTGAAGCTTATTACTGTAAGGTGTACTTCTGTAGTCCTGAGAGCAGCTCTCTGTGATCTAACTTTCTTAATACAGTTCACACAAAGTGAGGTCTGTTCTAAGACGGAGATCTGTTCTACTACTCAATTCTACCCAGAAATTTGCAATAAGTCCTACAAGCCCTGAAATATGCCTTCCACATTCTAGATGCCCAGAAGTATTGTATAATTGCCTTACTTCTTTCTTCCAGTCACCTACACCTCCATTGGCACCATGGGTTCCTAAGTTTCTGTTATCAGTGCTAAGATTGCAGTTCTGGAAGTGAGAAAGGCTGTCAGCAATAACATTCAGTGTGTCTGCAAAAAGCATTGCAGAAAAAAATTGTGTTTTACTTGAAACATTGCAACATCATGCACCTTAACAGCATTTGCACTCTGTCTGATTCCGATATTTGTTTTGATAATTATTTTATAGTGACCTCATCAAGTGACTGGAATGCAATTCCTTTGTTGACAAACTCTGCACTCCACAGTATAATATTTGCCCAAATGGGGATCTGCTCTTAGAAGGCAATGTCTGACAGCATGTGAAACTATGCCCCCCTCACTGGCCAGAGAAAGGTAAGCTATTTTCCTTTCAGAACCCACCTGCTTCATTTTTAAAGAGCTCCAAGCCTATGTTGTCAATCTGTTCATCTTGCAAAAAGGAAATACTATTGTAATTCTTCCAAAAATTCCTTCCAGATCCCCAAGTCAACCTTGAAGCTTAGTGGGACCCTAAACCTGTGGTGTTTTTAATTTTTATCTTTCAGAAGGGCTGCAAATATATCTCTCAGCTGCCCAGATTTTTGCATGATATTTTTGGTCTGTTCCTCATAACATTCTTGGTTTTCTGGCAAATCACTGAGGATTGAATTCACTAAATATTAAAATATGTCCCTATTTTGGGGAATTTATCCCCCACTATTTTAGGCTTTGTCCCAATTTTTTGCACTAAGAGATTGAGAGGTATGGATGCTAGTGACCTTTGCCAAGGTGCTACCTAGCATTACTTTGGTATATGCAAAACAAAGCAACCTCAGAACTGATATAACATCTTCTGTATTACAATTCTTCTAGCTTAGCATACGCTACCTCTTTCTACTTAATGATCTAAGCTTTTCAATCCCATATATCCATTTCTAAGGACTGATTTAAAGGGTTACTCAACTTGTCCTCATTCATGTTCCCTGCAGTGCCTTTCTGTGTGGCCTTCTACCCTTCTGCGGTTATTTAAAAATGATCTAAATGATGCACCATTCTCCTTCTGGTATTGCTGTTTCCCACATCCAGTGTAAGACTATGCTGAACCTCCCAAAAGAGATACTGCCTTGAAGTTCATCAGCCTGGTTTTGTAGAAAACATACTTTCCCCTCTAGAAACATTCAGCAATCACCAGTCCTATGGCCAGACTGGGAGTGCAGGAAAGGCTGACTCAATATGCAGCTTTATCAACCATGGGTCATTAGTCTTCCTTATGAGAATGACTGTGTCATCTAAAGAAGCATATTGTACTCTTAAAGCTTTCTTGCCTGTGATGTCATTAACATCTTCCTTTTGGGTATGAAAGATAGAATATTAATTTAAATAACTCAGGGCACTACTTTGGTATCAGCATTAGGGGATAAATGTTAAATAATGTGAAAGGAGATGCTTTGAATAGACACATTAGTATCCTATCTCATACTCCTTTGTCAAATAATGCTCTAGCTATGCTTCCTTTACTTTGACTGACTTAACGTTTTTATGTGAATATCCAAAAACTCTCAGATTTTCCTGCAGTAGGAACCATTTAAATCCCTCTACTGACAGGTCTGTTAGGATATTGGGCTGGGTAATAGTGTATAATGCTCCACCTCACTGAAGTACAAGTCTTGGGATCGTTGCAATCTCTTCCTTATGTATCTCCCTCTTTCTCCCTAAAACACAACCCTATCCCAGCCTCAAATGTCAAAAGGCAGTGAAAGTAGCACCCCTCACTATTTGCTGATGATCTAAGAACTCCTTTCTAATCTCAAACCTCCTTTCCCAAGTATCATTTTCTCTGCTGGGTGTGGGCCTTCATAAAAATAGAAAACATGCACAGAGTCTAGTTCACATAGTTTTGAGACCAGTTAAAGCTCTTTTATAGTCCCAAAGGTGATTCCTGATTCAACTGTTACTGCCAGTCATCTCTCCAGGTGTTGCTCGTCCTTCCTAAGGGTCTTGTCCATCTGACCATAAGCTTCTAAATCTCTGGTTATATAACAACCATGCATATACTCTTTAAACTCTGAGGATCCCTGATAATAAAACAGGCTATAACTGGAGATTGGACCATCAGTTTTGAGGTGTTTTCCAATCAGAGCCATTAGGTCATAGCAGCTTGTGGCCCAAATGTCCCAGTTCCTGCCTATGTACAAGATGATCTTAGCTTACCTAGGGCAGCTAGAGCCTCTGTGAGATCCTTAGCCCCTGACATATCCTACTTCATGACTCTGGGCCCCATCTTGGTCATGTAGGACTAAGGCTTCCTCAAACCTCCCATCTAAACCTTTTCTTTTATTGATATCACAATGTGTGAACCCCAACTTTCTCTCTTGTCTGTGTCTGTTGCCCTTGCTTGCTGCCATCCTGCTGCCTGCCCCATCCACAGCCTGAGAAGAGAAAATGGTTTTATAGAAAAAGTTAAGTGGGGCAGTCTAGCTTGTCCATTTGGGAGGGTCCTATGTTCCTGCTCCCCTGTCAGTATTTTGTCCTCCATTTTCAACATCCAGTTCTTCACTCTCAATTAGGCTTTACACATGTACTGGCTTGTTTCATTAACTGACTCTAAAAACAAATCCAAATATTTCTCCATACCATCTATAGAACTTTCATAAACACTAATGCCACTTGACTGCCTGGAGGCAGAAGTCCTATTCTTGAGAAAGCAGGGGATGTAGCAGGCCTGTGACCCCGAGCTTCTTCTCCTTTTCTTACCGGCTAACCCTCAGTCATTGGAATATCCCTAAATCATACAGTTATCCATCAACTTGAAACATGTCTCATCCTCTTTATACCTTTTGTGTCTCCTCTCCCAGTAAATAAGATTGGTAAAACTTAGCAAAGAATTAAATTGATTACTTGGCAAACACCTCCAAGGTTAAAATCTCTGATGACTCTGCCATGATACTAAATAGCCATACTGAGGGGTTTGCAACATGCACATATTGTTCTTCTTTTCTCTTTTCCTCTCTTTATTTGGGAGTTTATAACTCATACAATGAGTAAGGGGTCTAAACCTGTATAAAAGATAGACAGCCTAAACTGGAAGAGGGGTAGGGGCTTGCACATACTAAGGGTTAAGTAGAGAGAAATGAAGGGTAACCCTGACTGCAGCACCTGAATGCCACACTACCCCAACGTCCTGGGTCAACAGGTCCTGGGCAGGTGACGCGATTCTGAGTATGCCTGATTTCCACTGCATCCCTCAGATATCTGCAGCTTATTTATTCTGTCTTCTCTTTCTTTCTTTAAATAACACTTCTCAAACTATATCCTCTTCTTTGCACTGTAATATAGATTTTTTAGCATTACTTATAAATGCAAGTTATTCAGCATTAAACATCTAATTTTTTTATGATTGAATACAAATTCCATGTGGTATTGCATTTTACTATTGCCTAACTGTCTTGCTGTGCTGCTACTGGTTGCCAGCTCCCACCATGCATGACCATCAAAATATATACATACAGTTTTTTTATCTATTGACTTTTTTCCTAGAATTATAACACAAATATGTAACTTTATACGCTGATGAACTATATACGCTGATGCAGTCTATGAACTGCCAGCCTATATGTTGCAGCTATTGGCAAAAAGCAAAATGAAACAAAATAAATCCATCTCAGCTCAAAGAGATGTAAACTACTTTCTTGTCTCTTATAGGCACACCATCTGACAATGCTTACATGTGCCATAATATGTATGTATGTACATTTTGTTGTGTGCTGTGAACCATAAGACCTTCTGATACAGCTACTGAAGCTGCTTTTTACTGCATTCTTGGCATACAGCAAAATATAACAGAAAAAATTTGGCACAACTTAACAGTGATATAAACCATATTGCAGCTCTATAAAAACACGTTTACAAGATTGCTACTGACATATATTCTCCATCACTCTCTGTGCCTTTCCTTGTGAGCACTTAAGTCTGTCCCAAACCTCTCAATTGTCCAGATTTCCATAGAATGTCCAGATTTTTGGCTCATATTTTTGGTCTGTTCCTCATAAAATTTGTGTTTTTTTGACAAATCACTGGGATGATCCGAAGGTTAAAGTCACTAAATAATGACATATATTTGAGTTTCAGACTTCAAATCCTTCAGAAAATGCATGCTAAAACAAACCCTATTATTCTACCAACCTTCTACGTTTATACGATCAATATTTAAAATACGTTCCTATTTTTGGGCCTTTGTCCCCCCATTTTATCAAGCTTTGTCCAGATTTCTTGCACTAAGAGGTTGAGATGTATGGTCTGTCCTACCTCCTGTATGGCAAACAAGCTATTTTCTATTCAAAGTTCAAATATGGTAAATACCTCTTTAACATCGATGATGGAAGACATTTAGGGATCAAGATGGTAGCCCCCAGCATTCATACCTGCAAAGAAATAAAGTTTTAATTTTCTTTTTCACTTTCTATTTTTTAAGTAAATAAAGCAGTAACTGTTGGAATCTCTTTGCTGCAGCTTTTAAATATTTAACTATGACATAAACACACTAATTACAAATAAAGACTGCTAAAAGACCAAGCTGTAACTCAATTATTCCAAACTTTAACAGGAATTACAGTCTTACTATTCTTGCTTACTTTGACCACAGAAATGCAATCTGTTCCCACACAAACTCACCTTTTCTGCATTAACATCAACCTTTAACCTTCCAGAGTAGCCTATATGGAACTGAGATTTCTTTATCTCAAGTTCAAACTGTTGCTGTTTTGCATAAAGTCACAGCATACAGTCTATATTTTTATCCCTTCCAGCAGTTTTGGCACTGTTCTTTCTCACAACCAATTTTAGCCCTCACATTTCCATAATTATGTCTGCAATGTTTAAATGTTTTCTAAACCACTACCACCTGCTTTACCCAAACCTCCTCCCTGGTTAGTCACAAACCAACCATTCACTAACAACCATTTCAAATTCATTCATCATCTATGGATATTTATCTAACCAGTTAGGATATTTATCATGCTTAATTATGATAAATGACTCCTGATATTTTGATTATACTCAAAGAGTTCTACCACCCAGTTCCCCTAGACCATTGTCCACCTAGGCCTTGCCTCTACAGTTCTAAGTATAAGACCAATGTCTCTGCCTACAGTTGAAACATGCTGACTGCTTCCTTCAGCAATTTGAGTAAAGAGGTGCTTACATTACATAAGCCTCTTGTCTTTATATTACTTGGTTAACTTCTCCCTAGCATGGTCTTGACATGGCCACTGAAATGTTAGTGATAATTCAGTGTCACTCAGGAGTCCTTCACCACCCCAGTTCTTAGCCCTACCTGTCACTCAGTCTCTGAGAAAAAGGAGAAACCAGGTCAAAGCAATACTTTCCCAAACTTTCTTTATTCTAACTTTGGACAAGTAAGTACCTACTATAATCATTTAGTTCCAGACTTGTAAATGATTGTAAGCATATCAGGAAACAAGTTTTAGAAGGTGAATCAAATTTATTTCATCAGAGGAAGAGCACTTTGCTACACATGCATTTAATTGTTTCAGTTCAACTCCTTATTTAATCATGTACAGGTAAGAAAAAAACACATAAGCCCGAAGCTGATATTCTGTCTTCGCTATGTATCACAAAGACTTCTGTAAATCAAATCCTCGTAAAACTTCCATTATAATCTATTCTATCTATATATACAGATACATATATCTATATATATAGACAGATATATAGATATATAGATTTACATATGTATGTAGGGCATTTAGGAATCCAGACAGAAAACCCAAAAATTCCAAAGAAGGACATTTAACGAATTATAATACAGTAAATCAGAAGCTGAATAGTTCATACATTTAGTTTGCATTACATCAGTCATGGCTGAAAAATTATATATTTAAATTTATTTTGATTTCCTTTGGATCACTAATCTCCTTACCTATTGCTGAGTGGCTAGTATTATTTGATGTTCTACAGTAAATAACCATATGTGACTTTGCATGCTGACATAATTTTATTTTCTTTTTTCCATTTTTCCATTTTAATAAAAAAAAAACATTTCTATAATGCTGTATGAGTACTCAAACTACAATATTTTATTGCCAAATTTTCTTTCAGTTATTTGCTCCATTCTCTTAAAATGGGAGTGGACTAATACTTGTTTAGAATTTTTGTATATACAAAGATATAGATATATATTCTAGTGGCAGACTTTAAGTAAGTTTGTAGCCATCATCTTTCCGACCTCTTTGGGACTTTGCCAGTTTTAGCAACAGCTTTCTGAGTTGTTTTCTAAAGTGGCAGACCTTCCTGACTGGAAATCCACCTCCTCTCACGTTATGTTTGAGCCACAACAATGTCAAGTTTTATGTTTTTTTATGCCTCAGTTGCACACTTATCTGTGACAGACAGGTCATGCTAACAGAGCCAGCTCAATAATTTTTCTTAGTAAATACAACGGTTTAATTTCATGGCCGTATGTGGCATAGTAGGAAAGTGGGGCTGCAAGGACTTTGACAAGCATTTCCTGGACCAACAATCAGAAGTTTAACTGGCAAGAAGAGATACAAGTAAAGGAAGGGACTGTAAATAAATAAAGGACTTTTAGAGAAAGTCTTGCAAGACTTTTTATAGACTTAGCAAGTTCACTGAAGAGGCTGAAAGTGCATACAATGGAAACAAAAATGGAGAAAAACCTAACTCATAATGCATTTAGACATGGCAACACAGATTAATTAGCTGGGAGAAAAATACACAGTTGAGAAAAGTTGTGCACAACATGTAGTTAGCTATTCCTAAAATGTATCAGTTCTTTTAACTGCACTCTATGAAAGGAAAAGACAAAGGAATTTGCACAACAGTGGTGTGAGTATTCAGATACAAGAGGTTCTCTGATTCGATTCTCAGCTGGGGTGCCTTCTGTGCAGAGTCTGCATGTACTCCCTGCATTCACGTGGGTTTCCTCCAGGTGGTCTGGTTTTCCTCCCACATTCAAAAGACATGTGTCTGGAGTATTTTTCCCGAGCCTCTGCTGTAAATGGGCTCTGTCCCAGTCAGACTTTACTGGTAAAAAAATGTTAATAAAATAAAATAGATAAAAATAAATAAAATATGTCTACTGGACTTCCGCTGATAAAACTTTTGGCATTTCTGTCAAGAGTTCCTGACTCTGTGTAGTGAAGCAGTAGTACACAAATGATGGCTTTAAAGTTTAAATCTCTACAGTGATCACAGTCTACTGCCACAAGATGCCATTTTATAACTATAATGCACTATGCTCTAAAATGGCCGAAGATGAAAGGTTTCAAAGAAACAATGGAGCCTTTTATGTTTCATGTTATGTTACTGTTAGGATATATTTCTGCATGCCTGATGAAGCTTTTTTTTTTTTCTATCAGGGAATTGTGTCTATATATGGAAAGCCATAGTACAGAAATTGCACCTTAAAATGTAAAGCTGAAGAAAGATAAAAATGCATTGCTACAAGTGAATATAAGGAAGGTTTTTGATGGGACTTCTAACTCAATGCACCCAAATGATTTTTATCTGTATCCATGAAAATGTTATATCTTTTTTCATTATCTTTTATTACAAAGTTCAGTACAACTTTGAAATAATATTAAAGAATACATGAGAACAACTGCAATCGTTATATGGAGCACTTGAATAATAACTGTTATTTATAGACAGGGAAAGTACAACTGACAGCAAATGTACATTGAAAAATGTAATTAAAAGTTATATTGTGTCACAGATGGGAGGCTATGGTCCTCTCTTAAGCACCACCATCCCAACTAATAATGAATGAATGAAAACAAAAATTAATATAAATAAGTAAAACCTCTGAGATTTTGGCATACTCTTCAGGACTCACTTTGTGTGTTCATACATTCACTGGTAATAAATAGACTAGTTGCCTTTGCAGGCCATTTTAAGCCTTGCCAGTTTCCTTTTTTTTTTGCTCAATGTAACCTATCCCATTTGATTATAGATTGGCCTTACCCATCCCACTGTCAATAGTTATATATTACCCCTAATGAGAATAAGTGGGATCATACCATAGATAAATTAAGGAGACCTATGCATGGGATAAAGAATTTAGGAGCTGCATCTATCCACTAGTAGTACAGGGAGCAGTCCTGGGGTAAATTTTCTATTTTCCATCCATAGATCCAAGTTGCACTTCAATATAAACAAGGAGTCTGTTTGAGAGCAGCAGTATTCTCTGAGAAATATATCTGTCTATCCAAACCATTCTGTTGATGTTGCAGAAGAGATTTAGATCCCTAGACTGAGTATATCTGATGTCATTTGACTTGCAGATGTGTAGTAAATCCATCAGTAATGGGTTGGAGAATGCCTTGTCTGTCAGACACGTCACTTCTTAGTAGCCTGTAGAAAACAGAATATAGTGATACAGCTTTGAGTTTGTCCATGTAGGACATGTTGCTTAGGGCTTGTATCCTTTTAGTAAGGTACCCCTGTTGGTGTACCAGATATTGCATGGATGTGGACAGATACATGGCAAAGGGGGCATTAACTTCAATGATTGACCTAATGAAGACTGAGTAAAGGTAGGCAATGATCTAGACACAATCCGTTTGTTTATAAGATGTGCAGTATAGAAGGACTTTCTTGCAACAATAGACACATGTTGGCCAAAAGTTAGGTCACTGTCTACATACGTTCCCAAATCCTAAACAACTGGGTCAATTCTTAGAGGTGTTTTGTAAATGTGCTAGCTCCCAGGTGTAGAAGACTTCCTAAATTATACAATAATGCATCTTTGGCATTTAGTTTCCGTCCACAATTTTGGCAAGAGTTATTTATTTGGGACAAACCTTACTACGGGATGGCTAAGTCATTCAGAGATTTAATGCCTGCTCTTAGCTTGCAGTCATCTGCAAACATAGTCAGTCAGAGCCCTTTGGTACTGGCTTTTACTTTGAAAAAGTAGATGCCAAACAGGAGTGCTCCCAGCAGACAGCTTTGGGGGAACTCCACTTGTGACTGGTCTCTTTGTGGAGGTACCCTTCCCTGTTTTGATTATCTGCATCCTAACTGTTAGCCAGTTGGTAATCCAGTGGGAGTGAAGGGATTAATCCAAGTTTCTATAACTTTTCTACTATGCCTAATTGAGGAACTGTGTCAAAAGCTTTGGCTAGGTAGAGGTATGCACTGTGTTCTGCTTTGTCTACTTCTATTGCTTTGATGACCTTTTCAAAAATATCCACCTGACTGAGAAGCATGACCAGCCCTTGAAGAATCCAAACTTTGATGGGTTCAGCCTTTGGAGATTCCCTATGTCCTGACTGATCAATTCCATGATAAGTCTTTCCATGGCTTTATAGGTTCATAGGTTCATAGGTAGGTACTAGGCTATCTGCCCAAGGGCCTACGTAAGCCTAGCCAGCAAGGTTCGCTGGCTTACGCCCTCCAAGAAAGTTATTTTCCTATGCCACTGTCGAGCAGAGACACATAAGTGATCCCTGGGGTGTATTTCCTATTTCCCATCCACTCATCAAGACTTTTCTTGAAGAGTGCTAATGAAGAACTTTGCTTGACATAGATGGGTAGCCTGTTCCAGAGTATAGGAAGTCTCTAGGACAGGAATCTATCCCTCCAGCATGTCCTGTTTAGTGTGGTGACAAGGTTTATGTCCCTAGAGCATGTAGCTCAGAGGGATTTGGATTTCTTTAGGAGTAGCATGTCTAACAGCTCTGGGTTTGACATAGCTTTATACGTTAGGCAGAGATCACCTTGGAGTAGGCGATATGCTACGGAGTAAAGCTGGAGTTTTTTGAGGCGGTCAGTGTAGGGCATTTGTTTGAGGCCAGTAATCCTTTGTGAGGTACATCTGTGGCCTTTCCATCTGCTGCAGATGTCTTGTGAGGTACATTCCAAAAGGGGAGTTTTACTCTATAATGGGTCTAATGCGTGTCGAGTAGAGGGGAACAATTACCTCTTTTTTTCTCGATGAGAACCCTTTTATGGTGAGGTGTGCCTGACTACTGTGGCGATGTGACTATCAAAGGAGAGACTACTGTCCACCTGAGTCCCAAGGTCTCTTACCACACATTCGGTGTTAAGTAGATTGCTATCTACATGGTAGTTCATGGGTACAGAGTTTTTACCAAAGGGGTTGACACTGCACTTTTTGGCATTGAGCTTGAGGCCATGGCTCTGACACCAGGCATCTATGTCAGTGAGGCCCTTCTGTAGGATGTCCACATCATTTGGGGACTTGACTATGGCTCCTAGTTTGCAATCATCTGCGAACTTCATTAGCCAAAGGCCTTCTGTGTTAGCCTGTACTTCAAAGAAGTAGATACCAAACAGGAGAGGTCCCAGGACGGAACCCTGTGGTACTCACTTGTCACTGGTTTGAGGTCAGATTTGGAGTCTGCAACTTTTACAGCATGGATTCTGTCAGTGAGCCAGTTGGCAACCCATCCTGTGATGTAGGGATTTATACCTAGTTTAGTGAGTTTAGCTATAATTCCAAAATGGGAGATGGTGTCGAAAGCCTTGGCAAGGTCAAGATAGGCTGTGTGAACCACCTTACCCTCATCTACGGCTTTGGTGACTGCCTCAAAGAAGTCGATAAGGTTCAGGAGGCATGATCTGCCTTTCACAAACCTGAACTTTACATATGAGGCTGGTCAGACTTATGGATCTGCAATTGTTTGGGTCTATGGAAGGCCTACCTTATGCAGGAGAATGACTGTAGCTGTTCTCCAGTCACTTGTTACAAAACCAGTGTTGCTAGAGTTATCTAAATTGTGCTTCATGCTATTTAAGACACATATAGGGATATTGTCAGGACCCCTTGATGCAATATTTTATCTTTTGATAACACTTTTAGGATGTGGTCTGGTATGATAGGTAGATGTGAGCCAATTTCAGGTATATCATGATTTATTAATGGAGAGGAGACAAGGTTGAAGTTAGAGCTAAATTTATCAGACAGCAGGTTCACTATATCTTCAACCGCACTGTAGGTAACATTATTCAGAATCAGTTCAGCACATTGCTGTGCTTTTGACATTACCAACATAACCAAAACATGCATTGTGATTGTCTTGGCTTGAGTAGCTATTTTAGTCTGAAACTTGACTTTGATTGATTTTATTAAGCTCACGAGTTATTTATTTCAGTAACAAGAGCTCTAACATTTTGGGAATTCTTCTTCTTACTTTTGGTCAAAATTATTTTCCTTTTATTATAAAGTCTAATGATATTATGGCTCCACCATGTGGGTTTGTCCTGGGGTTTGTCCTGTACTTGTTCCTGTCAGCTGTTTACAGGTTGGTATAGTGTGATAGTGTACATGTCTGTGTATTCAGTAGAGATAACTAGGTTTGGTGAGGAACTGAAGTGTGTCAATGTTAGGAGTATCTAGTTTGCCTTAAAGACATTTCTAAATGTACCTTGAATGGAAGAGATCTCTGGTTTCAGTTTTATTTTGAAGGGGACTGCTCTATGGTCAGACATAACAAACATGAAGCTACGCAAGGGATGGTTCAAGATGCTCTCAGATTAGAGAGGGCAAGATCCAAGATGTTATCCCCTGCCCCCCCAGTGGTCACTCTCACTAATTTTTCAAGGGCATTTGTATTGACAAAGTCCAGGAATCTCTGTGCTTGTGTACTAGTGGAAGTGCAGGTTTTCCAGTCTACAGATCGATAATTTAGATCACCTGGGAAAATGGCAATGGGTTTAATACTGAGTGATTCTAGTCCCTGAAAATAGGTGTTGCAGCTTTCTTTTGTAATATATCAGATATATAGCTAGCTAATATATGGAGTGGCTCCTTTCTAATGGTTGTTTGGACATGAAGAAGCTCTGGTGCATCATACTTCTTTACCAGAATTGATGTGAGTCTATTCTGGATGTAGATTGAGACACCCCCACCTTTTCACCCCTACTGTGCAGTAGTTGGTCTAAACATTTGGTAAGCCTTATAGTCCTGCACAGATGGAATGCTTTGTGATGACCCACCATTACCAACCAGTAATCACAGAGCCTCAATACTCACCACTGACAACAGTGGGGAAGATTCACTGAGAGGATAACAGTTTCACACACAGTATTTCCAGATGCAGCTCTCTGCATCAAGTGCAATTTTCCTTAAAAGCACACAGAGACAACATTCAGTCTGTGGCGGGTTTCTCCCTCTTTCTTTAGATCCCCAATAAGACTCCCCACTGGCACAGCTATAGAGTTCAGATCTCAGCTGCATGACCAAGCCAAGACCTCCAGCACCCTCTCTGTCTAACCAGTGCCTTGTGTCCCTGCCCAAGTAGCTGACCCATACACTCTTTGAAGTTTGATTTTACACACACACACACACACACACACACACACACACACACACACACACACACACACACACACACACACACACACACACACACACACACACACACACACACACGCACACACACACACACACACACACACACACACACACACACACACACACACACACACACACACACACACACACACAAAAACACACCTGGGAAAGGCTGGCACAGGTTTATTAGCTATACCCCCTGTTGTCTAGACTAACAGGTAGTTACCACTGCCACCAGTCACTCCTTATCAGCCACATTAGGGCTCTTAACAAAGGGTGTTCAATTTTACTATGTAATATTAATGCTAATATAAATGGTAGTTTGTCCTACAGCAAGGTTATTAGGAGTGGCCCATACAGAGTCAGCAAATAAATATGCAAGTACACTCAAAACTTAAATATCTCTACACAGATCAGCCTCAATGAAAAGGTTTAAATATATTTAATAATAAATAATAAAAGAACTAGACAATACTGGATATATATTCACAGTGGCATCAGAGTTCATAACCGCAGGGAATATTTAAAATAACATTGCAACACAGGCTCACACAAATAAAGAAAAAACAAAATCTAAACTAAGCTTCACTATATTCCTGATTGAATCTAAGAGAGTTACTATACCCTAATAACATTGCAGGACAGTCTCAAATAAATAAAGAAAACTATCTAAACTGAGCTTTGCTATATTCCTAACTATATCCAAGAGAATTATACTGTTCCCTAGAAACTTACTTTGTCAGAGCAAGGCAGATGTTGTGGTGAATGGTTCTTGTTGTTGTCAGGTCCAGGACAGAATGCAGAATGCTCTGTCTCACTCATAGACTTCTCAAAATAATATCTAAAATATTACTGCTAGGATAGCTTGCAGCATTACATCATTTCTGGTCATCTGACTTCTGACTTTGCAGAATGACATAATTTCTGGTCATCTGCCTTCTAGTTCCCCCACTGCAGAATGACATCATTTCTGGTCATCTGACTTCTAGTTCCATGGCAAAACCCCCACTGCTGAAAGCTGGCAGTATTTAGCATCTTCCTGTAAAAATACCCAGACAAGGGCTTTTGCTCAGATCTTTGGCAGGTGCTGGAAGTCATAAAACAATTGCATTTCTTCAGGCTTCCAAAGTAGCAATTACCTTACCCCAAACACAATACAGAAAGCTTCCTAGTTCAGACTTTGTGTCTCTGGCTGCATTGAAGCATTTTTATGGCCTAGCCTATAAAGTAATTTAATTTCACATATTTTTCTAAAGTTTGCTGGGCTGAGGTTAATCCTCCAGTTTCTTCTGTTAACATATACATTTAAACAGTTACAACAGTGTATGTACATTTCTGTTCTCTTCCAGTAGGGCATACTGTGGATACATTTTAAACATAAGCACATTACCAGTACCTTTTCAACACACAAGTATGTACAAAGCAGTTTGGTATACGCATGACATACAGTTCTAATATATTTGTAACACAAGCATCTAATATAAATTAGTTTGATGTTCACAAGTGACATATAATTATTCATAAAATTCCAGCTAGCTTTGCTAACAGTATCTCTTTTCATCACATGATCTCGGCTATTTTAAACCATATCTCTGTCACTGCACAGATGTCAATATCCTCCAGGGTGAGTATGCCTTTGAACAGAATGGAGTTTCTTATTTAGGCTCCAAGCATTGATAACAAACACCTTCATATTTTCCTTTGCTTGTTTCATTAGGTTGATAAAAGAGGGCACAATGGGGGACGACAATGCCTCTGCCAATAATCAAAACCTAGCAGGGACAGATATAGGCCATACATGGCGAAGCAGCATGGTCTGTTGATCATTTCCTCCCAAGCTGACAAATACTGGACTACCTTTGAATGACTCCAAAACTAACCCAATTGTTGAAATCAGTTATGTTTTGCTCATATCATGGCATCATCCTTGAAAATGGTAGAATGCTACCTTAATGGTAAAGTTGTAATGGCAATGTTTCTTAGCTGCTCTGTTTAGAAAATGTAAAACAACTGCTGTGCAATTTATACTTCTTTATATGTGATGGCAAGGTCACACACACACACACACACACACACACACACACACACACACACACACACACACACACACACACACACACACACACACACACACACACACACCTGTTGTGAAAAACAAGCTTTGCATGTTAAACAGTTTTAGTTACAATAGCCCATCACTGTCAGCAGATACTAAGGGACATGTCCCTGGCATACTCTGACCAACATGGCTTCTGTGAACAATAATTAAAAAATAATGAATAAATAAATGAAGGTGGGTATAAATCATAATAAGTATGAGTAAATGAGGGAAGTTTGGCCTCAAGATCACATAGCAAGCTGGCACTGCTGACTTGTGTTATGGATCACACTAATCAGACACTCTCTAAGAAGATTCCACACTGAAGAGGTGTGGAACAGACTCATGCTACTAGTTTTCAAATTATTCACTTACCACAATGTGAGACCACCTTATTGACAATAACTGTTATTTGACATAATAATTATCTTCACATTCACACAAACACACACACACACACACACACACACACACACACACACACACACACACACACACACACACACAGACATTTGGTGCTTAACTGCCACTAAGGCAACACATTTGACACATCAAACTTGCAAACTGCTGTACCCTTCTTAAAAAGGAATGCAACTGAAATATGAAATCATGGTATTTAGTTAAGTAGTTTTCACTTAGAGGTAAATATCATTCCTTTATTCCAGGTAATAAATAACCGACCAGAAGTTTTTGAAACAAAATGAATAAAATTCTTCACTAAAAGAAATTAGGTAATACAGTATAATTAAATGTGCAGATGAGGCAAAGTATTGCACAGATAATCATACAATACAATTTTAAACAGACAGACTGCATTTAGAAAAAACAGTGATTATAGCAAGGTATCTTTAACACTATCCTCTGGTGAACATTGTTATTTGGATCTGTTTACTACCAGCTAAGACTGTACAGAATATAACAGGCATAGTAAAATAAACATTAGCCCAGTCTTTCAGGAAGCCCTGATACAAGCATATCCAAGGTGCAGCTGATTAGAAAATGGCTTATTTTCTATAATTCCCGAATGAAAGATGGTCTTGCTACTTAACTTGTCATTTAGAGATATGCCCTGGGAAGAGTCAATACCGAAAAATAAACAATCATCACAGTACTTTCAAACAAATACTACATCCAGAAAGTTCAAATTATTTTCCTTTCTTGGAAATCAAAATTTCAGCTCAAGCAAAAGATTATTTTCTGGCAGGTTCTAGCTACTTGTCTTACAGTTAGGTAAGGGGAAATGGCTGCTATAAAAATATTTGTTTCATTTGTTACATTGTTTATAGACTTGATATGCCTCTTCCCACATATCTTGATTACTTGTTATTCAATAGACATGTATGGACTAAAGATTAAAAGAAACATGTACGTGCATGCATGCTTGCACTTGCATGCACACATGCATGTGTGTGTGTTACATTAAACAATTATATTTTCTGTACAATGCGTATCTCACACCTTTGTTGCACCTTTAAAATATTTTGCATGGCTTCTTTACATATACTAACTTTACTTTGTCTGACCTGAAGATATTGATCATCTTCTCATTATTTAATTATTTTTTGATTAGTCATTTCCATTTGTTTACCTGGAAAGTCTGACTAGGTAAACAGGCCCCCTTTCAGCATATGACTAGGGAGAAAATGTCTGTGCAAAATAATGACAGCAGTGTACATACAACATAATGAATGTTCCGGTAACATTAGCAGGACTGCATTCAAGGTGACAATGCATAAAGAAGACAAATATAAAATAAATGAGTATATTTTGCAGCAGCATAATAAGCACTGGGTGCAGTTAAGTAGTACTACATCAAAACAGATGTATTTATATGCATTTTGTCATAACAAGAGTAGAAGACAGAAAACCTAGAGAGAAGACAATGTCACTGACATGTATGTGTACATACGAGAGGTAGTTTGGGGGAATAATTCAGCCTGGGGTGTAGCAGGGGCATACCCAAGAGTCAGACAGGAATTGCTTTAATCTATCTTTGAATATTTCTGCATCATTAAGGAGTGATTGGAGGAGGAAATGAGTTTCGGGATTTTGAGATATGATTGGCATAAATGGCATTTCCTGTTTTGTTGTGAGATTTGTGAATTGAAAGGACATCCATCCACAACCTCTTTTTCCCATTTTTGCACATGGGGTCGGGGTGTCACTTCATCAGCAACAATCACCTAGAGCCACAGTTTGCATCACCAGGTGGCTAGCCCTGCCAATTTAATATTCTTCCACACCATACACTCGCATGCATACTCACTCCTACAGCCAATTTAGAGTGTTCAATCCACCTACTGCATATCTTTGGAATGGAGGAGGAAACCAGAGCACCAGGTGGAAACCCATGTGAACACAGGAAAGATATGCAGACTCCATGCAGAAAGCACCTCAGCCAAGAATCGAACCAGGGAATCTCTTGCTGTGAGGTGACAACACTATCCATGCACCACTGTGCAATGTTTATCAGTAAAGCAGAGAGCTCTGTTGATGGAGTTGAGATTTATTATACCACTTACAGCATGACATTTTTCAGAGTGAAAGCTTAACCTGTGTGAAACTGAAGTTGAGAGTTGGTGAGGAGTTGAGGTAACATAAGCCAATTCAGGTGACTGATGGCAATACCATGATGTATTCATGTGGTAAATAATGTAATTTATGGGTTTATTATATGGATCTTGAAGCCCACAGTCTTGAAACCCATAATTCTGAGATCTTAATATTGAAAGACCACAATGCTGAAGACAACACTATCCAAAAATATCAGCTATCGAATCCTCCTACCATTGTGAGATCAGGAATTAGTGCTAACATGGGTCCCACATGGGTAAGAACCTAGGAACAAGTGTTAATAAGGGTCCTGAGTGGGGGGATGCGAGAGTTCAATATTGAGATCTATCTTTTCGGTCTTTCAATATCATGGTATCATGATTATGAGTTTCAAGATTGTGGGCTTCAAGATTCTCTTGCTGTTAGGGCTCAGAGAAACCCACATTTCCATCAGCAGGTAACTGGCTTTACAGATTCTGTGAGGGGATGCAAAAGCAGTACGTGTAAGTGACAAGTCATGTGGTCGCATGAGTGATGTCCATAGTTTGGCATATATAAATAAAATGCCAAAAATTGTAAAAAAAACATGTTTACAATATTGTTAATCTTCCTTTTATTATTTCAAATTGTAAAGCTTGTTGTCTTATAGCTTTCCCATTCACTGTAGTGAGTTTCTAAAAATAAGTTATCTTCTAAATTTACATTATATTTGGTTGATGACAGACATAATAAGCACATCTAGTCAGCCCTACCTTCCTCTTAACCCTTTTTTTACCTGTCCCTTATTTTCTAGAAAATCTTGGTGGATTCCTTCTCTGTATCCTATCCCAGTAGTCCATTATACATGTCTACAATCCCTTCTCATGATACCTCCTTCTCCTTCTGTTGTTCTTGCTCAGAACAGCCCATTCACATATCCTTGATGTGGTCTTGCAAACAAAATATCATAATCATTTTTCTCTAAAAGTTTCAGATTTGAACAGCTCTAGCTCCTTTATCATCTAATCATATTTCTTCCCCTTCCTCTTATAGATGTTTATGACTCCATATTAAAATGTTGGCACTTGTAACTGAGTGCCAACAAGATGAAAATAAAATGCTAGAAATGCAGGATGAGAAGGAATATTAAACTTCACTTTTCTTCTTTAAACTTTTTTGTATGGGCCTGCTACTGCACATCCATGGAGGGTACAACGATACAATTATGCATATAATTATAGGGGTCCTCCACATCAGGTGGTGCAGGGGCCACTACATGAGGTGGAGGACCCCCATAATTATATGCATAATTGTATCCTTGGACCCTCCATGAATGTGCAGTAGCAGGCCCTGCCCAAACCCCACTGACCACCCAACACCTGATGGTATGTATGAATATTTAATAAATATTCATGGTGATGTCCTCACTGGCCACATGAATATTCATCAGGTGTTTGCCAGGTCAGTACAGCCTAACTTTAATTAAATGAAACAATTGATATAACAGTAATAAAAAAAATATATATGCATATATATATATATATATATATATATATATATATATATATATACACATACATAAATATATAGTTAGTAGGACTATCCCCTTACCTTGACCCGTGCTCTAACCCTAAGGTCCGTGACTATCGCACCACAGTGGAGGACATAGCCCGATTTGGAATGTCTTCCACTGTAATGGTAGGTTCAGTCTAGTGAGCTTAAGCGAAACTGCACCTTCGTTAAAGTGTACTTTCGCTTAAGTGGGGATGTACTTTCCCATTTTGAAAAAGTGAATCTTCGTTGTAGGTAAGTACACCCATATATATATATATATATATATATATATATATACATATATATATATATATATATATATATATCTATATATATATATATATATATATATATATATATATATATATATATATGTGTGTGTGTAAAACAACACTATATCTATACATATGTATATTATACAGAAATAAATATACAAATGTTGTCACTTACCTGAAGACGTTTATGGTATAAGGCATGAAAATGGTATAACATGAAGTAATAAAACTAAGCCATAGTTATAACAAAACACATGTGGAAATTGTTGTGAATATGGAAAGGGGAAAGAGAGAGAAGAACTGTAATAACAAACAAGAGGAAACATTAAAATACCAGGCAACATAACTACTGTAAAATCAAATCAGAGCAAAAATAATGCACTGGGCAAGCATTTTCATGAAGAACTCTATTTAATAAAATACTTAAAAACCAAGATGAATATGAGATGCACATTTTCTAATACATAATAATCAACACACACACACACACACACACACACACACACACACACACACACACACACACACACACACACACACACACACATGCACAGACATTCCAAACGCCCACCTGCCCATTTTTTTCAGGTTTCTCCCACGATTATACCTCACACTAACCTAAACACATTTTGTCAATCTGGACTTCCTTTCCAGGACCCCTGAGTAATATTGGATCCTGGAGAAATTTCCAATGGCAGACATCTCATAAGAACTGATATCAAACCCCTGCTCCAAGGTGATCTGCAGCTATACTGATAAGGGACTTCCTTACCCACCAGTAGTCCATCTACTATAATCAGAAATCACATGTGTATGGGTCATTTCCATATCTGTCAATACATTTGTAGACAACCAATGTATGTATGATGTCACTGGCAAATCTGCATACCAGTCTATCACGCATCATTTGCGTATGACACCACTGCCATCAAACCCACTTCTGCACGGATTTACCAGGGGGGTACATGGATACGATTATGCCAATTATATATACTAACTCTAAGATTGCCATGCTTTGGAAAAAAGGGAATATTCTGAGAAATGGCCATCTTGGACTTAATATATGTACGTCCATTTTTCAACCATTCAGTCTCAGCATTATGGGACTCAATAAAGTGAGTCCTGACATTTCAGATAGTTTACCAATTTTTATATCAACTTTCCTTTGAGTTCCTATTAGCAATCTGATGTCTTTTTTTTTTTTTACACAATTATAATGCATGGCAGAAAAACTGATTTAAATGTAATGACTGTATTTCCTTTCCTTCTTACTTTCGACTGTAACATATTTATAAAGTATAGTTCAAAAATCTGTGACAAAAAATGTGAAATTGCATTCAGAAAGTGTCTTCATAGTGACAGGAGAACTGTATCTGTTTTGTTATGTAATGTAGAGAAAAATATATTTAAAGTCAGTAATGTTATTCTGCTGAAATATAAGAGAAGTTCAAATGAAAGATTTAACTGCTTGCATGTAATTGTAGGGGAATTTAAAAAAAAGAGTTGTACTCTGGAACTCAGAGCTATGTTTGCAAAAGAGTCAGCTGCCAACAGTTATAGCAATGTGTGAAAACCTGTGTTTACCTTCTGCTCTTTTAACCATATGTGAGAGAAACTGAGCTAATTACCTCTGGTTCCTGTGGGGAATAAATGCATTAACATATGTATTGCTCAATGAAGATAAGTTGTACTACATTGCTCCTAACAGAAGACTTGTGACTATATCTATCTAAGGTTGTTGTTCTGCATCTGTTTGTATAGTGTCCATTATAGGTTCATAGGTTCATAGGTTGATACTAGACTATCTGCCCTAGGGCATTTATAAGCCTAGCCAGAGTGTGTTTGGCTTTCGCCACCCTTTTAGTTTAGTTGACTGTGCCTCTGTATAGTAGGTCACAGAAAGTAGCCCTATTAAGGTTAGTTTACTGTACCTCTGTCTAGCAGGGACACAGAAGAGATCCTGGGGTAAACTTACGATCTCCCATCCACTCGTCAATATTTCTCTTGAATAGGGTCAGTGAGGGGCACTGCCTAACATGGATTGGGATTTTGTTCCAGAGTGAGGGGAGCCTCTGGGATATGAATCTGTCCCTCCAGCATGTCCTATTTATTTCTGTGCTGAGGTTCAAGTCCCTGGAGCATGTAGCTCTAAGGGATTTGGATTTCCTGAGGTGGAGCATGTCCATTAATTCTGGGTTGGACATGTCTTTATACATCAGACACAGATCGCCTCTGAGTAGGCGGTGCGCAACTGAGTAGAGCTGGAGTTTCTTTAGCCGAACTGCATAGGGCATCTGTTTGAGTCCCTTGATCCTCTTGGTGAGGTACTTTTGGGGTCTTTCCAGTTGCTGCAGGTGTCGGGTAAGGTACATCCCAAATGGGGCATTGTATTCAATTATGGGCCTGATAAGTGATGAGTAGAGGGGCACAATGACCTCTCTTGATCTAGATGTGATAAGGTGGGCTATATAGAAGGTCTTTCTAACCACTTTGGCAACGTGATTGTCAAAGGAGAGATTACTATCTACTTGGGTCCCCAAATCCCTAATTACTTATTCTGTACTTAATGGATTACCACCTATGTGGTAATTTGTGGGCACTTTGTTTTTCCCAAAGGGGATGACTATGCACTTTTTGGCATTTAGCTTTAGGCCATGGCTCTGGCACCAGTTATCCATCTCTGTGAGACCCTTTTGAAGGATGCTTGTGTCAGCCGGAGAGTCGATTATGGCACCCAGTTTGCAGTCATCCGCGAACTTTGTCAGCCGTAGTCCACCCGTGTCAGCCTGTACCTCGGAGAAATATATACCGAACAAGAGAGGTCCCAGGACTGAGCCTTGTGGGATGCCACTTGTAAATGGTTTAGAGTCTGACATGGCACTTGCAATTCTAACCATGTGGGTTCTATCCCTGAGCCAGTTTGCAACCCATCTTGTGACATAGGGGTTGATATTATCATAATAATCAAGCCTCAGTATTCCCTCAAAGTCAGAAAAGTTAGTTATTTAGAGTTTTACTTTTAAGAGCTCTGTGTAAGTAATTACTTGCCATTCATTATGTAAATGCATTTATCTCAGTTTATTTAATTCTGTCTGCATTGTTTATCTCTTATTTTCTAACTAAAGCTTTTTGTTTCTTCACTTTTAAGACCTTGTGTCGGATATTTATTTATGTATTTCTTGTTAAGATACCCTGTATCTGACCAGACGTTTCTGCCCATTGCCTTTTACATTTATTATGTGACTATTGATCAAGAGTGAGATGACAGCTATTGAGTCATTAGTAAAATAATGTAAATTTGTGACAGTTTTACCTAGACAGGATAAAAGCTGTGAAATCAATGACTCATCTCAGTAACCGGTCAGTGCAGACTCCTAGTCTGTGTTTGCATGTTGAAAGCCCATACCCAGGGTAGTGATGTAGATTCCAATTCTCTTAATTCTTTCTACTTTAACCTGTTTGATACAAGTAGTATGACCTGAGAAACATCCTCCTGATGGTCAAAAATTCTGTTTGTGGGCATTGGAGCAGATCCAGTTATTACAGCTGCTCTCTCATACCCATGTAGTGCAGCATTGATTGATAGTGGTGGTATTCATATCCCATATGTCTGGCAGTCAAGTCTCTCATTGTTACATTTGGATGGATGTCATGGTATTCAAACTCCATCAATGCCAGACTGGTCACTACAATGACCTTCAGAAGTACATGCAGTTCTCAAGGCCTGATCTGATCAAGGTTCTAAAGGATAGAAGCATTATTTATTTGCATCTGGAATTTGCCCTCTTGCAGGCATGTCCTGGCATTCTATTTACTGCTGCCACTCCTCTCTCACTATGCCCTCAGTGATTCAATACAGGAGTGATCAACACCACAGATCATACCTCTCAATCTCTTAGCTCAAGAATTCTGGGCAAAGCAAAATATAACAGGGGGACAAAGGCCCAAAATCAGAGATAAAGGTTAAATGCTGCTTTCATAAACTAGAATGATAGAATAAAGCATTTTGTGTTAGCATGCATTTTTCTGAATTATGTGAAGTCTGAAACTTAAGTAATTTTCAGTATTCATTGACTTCAATAGTCAATAATCTACCAGAAAACCACCACATTCATGTGGAGCAGACCAAACATATGAGGCATAAATCTGGATAGTCTGCAAAAATCTGGGAAGTTGAGAGATATGCTCTAGCATCTTTTTCTTATCTGTTGCTTTCACTTCCACGCCTCCCAGCTGATACTTCACACCAGTGTTGTTGTTGAACAAGTGAAGTACTTTGCATATGTTTACAGTAAACCACAAAAGGCACCTTTCTGCCCGCTTGTTTATCATTTTCTTGACTCTTCCTCTGTCCTCTACTGTTGGGCCTGTATTTGTATTGTCAGCAAAGAGGTTTGTACTTTTCTATAGCTTCTCAGATATGTCTGAGATAAACATCCTGAAAATGGACCCAGACAGACCTCAGTCTTATCCCACTAGCCACATCCACAATTCCTGGCATTTTCCTTCTCACCACAACTTTCAGTGCCCCATCATCCAACCATGTAGCTGTCCAATATTTCCGTCTTGGTCCTGCCTTAGAACTTCTCCATTTTTCTTTTTAGTTTGCAGCGTGGAACAGTCAAAATCCTTCCTGAAGCTCAGGTAGAAAATGACAGTCTATACTCCCCTCTAAAGTTCATATGTAACCCAGTCATAAAAATGATTGTGGTTTGGATAAGAGCTCTTTAGTTCTATGAGTCCATGTTGGAAGATGTCCTTAATTTTACCTGCCTCAAGAAATGTTATAAGTTTTCCTCTCTAGGTTGTCTCCACAGCTGTACCAGACACTTCCAACTGCATGCATTTCTTTGGATTCTTGTGCACCATTTTGTACAAGAACATTACATCTGGTGTTCTCTAGTCCACTGACACTTCTATACAAGCCCGTGAGCTATCAAATATCTGTTTTATGGGATCTGCAATAAACTGCTCAGAGATCTGTAGAGACTGGGAGAGAGTCCTTCTGGTCTTTTGCTTTATTCTCTCTAAGAAGAGCCACTTCCCTCTGAATTTCTTTTCTCTCTCTTCTGGTCTGCCTTTGCTCTTTCCATGCTGTTTTATCTCCTTTCCAGCATGGCGCTCTCACATTGGTTTTCTTTGTAAAGAGTTAAGTACATTTATTCAGGACCTCTGATTTGCCACAACCTTTTGTAATCTCTCCCTTATATTTACCAACCTGGCCAGTTATGTCTCTTTTTTCTTTCTGCTGTCTAGTTAAAAAGCTCTTGCATTCCTTCTTGAAACCTTTGGCTAATACCCTTTAAACATTATCTTTAGCTACCATCATTTTTATTGCCTTTTTGCTAGACTCATTTAAAATGCCTGCTCCACCCCCTCGTTTTTACTTTTGTAGGCCCAACCTTTTGCCTTAACTGCAAGCTTTATATTGCTATGTTACCACATTTGCCTTCTTCTTTTCTTGCTTCTGACTCCTATCGTTCTCATTATCACTGTCATCTCCATCATAAACCAATTCCGATAGCTTGTCTACCCCCTCAGTTTGATCCCAGTCTTCTTACTCTTCACTGACACTTCTGTACAGAACAATAATAGTCTTTTAAAATCTCACACCACTGCCTTTGTAGTATTAAATCATTCTCTCAAAACTTTGCAGTGGCATGATCACCGCTGGAAAATTGTGCTTTAATGTGGATATACACAGCACCCTTTACATTTTAGGACCATGTCCACTATTTTGTCTTTCTGGTGCTGAATCTGTAAAATGTACTGGTAGTAGTTGGTTGAGCATCTCATGGTCCAAGATCTAAAATAACACCTGCTACTCTCTTTATGCTGGATCTTATAGTCTTCAGGACTGCTCCTGGCAGAGATTCAGATTCCCCTTGAATATCACACTCTCCCTCCTACTTGATTTCTTTATTCTCTTCTCTTCTCTTCTGTTTTCCATTCTAAAGACCTTCTTCTTCTCTCTTATTGCATCTGCCTTAATCTCCAGGGCAACTTACCTAGATTCAACCCTTACTATACCTTTTCTCTACTCCTTGTTTGCTGTCCTTTCACTTATTGGACATCACATCTAATGACCCACATTATGTAGATCACTTTTCAACCCCAATCTCTTCCATTCTAGCATTCTTGAACAGCCTAAATCTAGGCAACTCCATTTCCCACTCCTCATGTCTTTGACCCATGTTTCTGTTATTCCAGCAATTTCCAACCCCAACATACTAATCCCTGATTATCTGTGGCACTTCTCTGACCTTGCTTGCTGCCCCGTCAGCTGCCTGCTCTAGCAGTTCAGTGGTGTCTGCATAAACAATAACATATGTTCACCCACCCCTTTGTGAATGACTTTATTCATCTCCTCACTCTTTCCCTCAGTCTAGTCTAGCCTATACCAACCCTTTAACAATATCAAAATATATGCTGAGGCAGTGTCACAGGTTAGCAGGTTGGTCTGCATTGGAGTCTTAGTTCACGAAAATCCCTCTTGTGCTGTTCATACAAGGCCTTTCTATCTTGCTGTTGCTATATCTCTTTTGTCATTGGTCTTTGCTATCTTGCAGACTGTTTTCTTTGCTCATCACCCTCCTACTTGCCTTGTAATATTGCTTCCTGCATAATCGCTTTTGTCTCCTTCTCCTTCTCACTCTGCTTCTCAAGACTCCTATGACTTATCTCCCACGTTCTTATTTCACCATTCCCTTTACCACTGCCACTGTCTGTATTCTTCTGGCAACATCTGCCAGTATATTGCTTTGTCCTTTGCCTTTCTTCTCACTACCTTTATCTACTCCGTCCTGAATGAATGGCTTCACTTCTCTCATCAATGCATACTCTTCAGTTTCATCCCTGACTAACCAGACCACTATCTTCTCTAATTAAAATATATTACTACAAATGTACCCCATAATCTCATAGATCCTACAATTTCTACTATTCTAAAGCTTTAATTTCTCAATCTGAGATGCAGAACACTTACTGTTTCTTTTATATTGGGCATTCCAATACTTCTGTTGCTATCATCCTCACACTTTTCCTATGTGTCCTTTATCTCTGGGTAGCATTCAGCATGATCTGTAAGCATGATTTGTCAACAAGAAGCTTTGCTCCCTGGAAGTGATCTTCAACCCGTAGAGTACAGACATCTGTGTAGTTACTGAGACATGGTTTAAGGCCACAGAAGGCACCTCGGCAGTACAAGGCTATAATGGCTCCCACACGTTTAAATCAGCTGCTGCACAAGAAGGGACAAGTAAGATTGATCAAGCAAGTTGATGTGCTTGAGCTACTCCATGTCCAGCTAACCTTATTTAAAGTCAAATACCATATTTTGCAAGCTATAGGTCCCTGTCTATGACCCATAATAATCATACCACATACTTAAATGTACTGGAGTCACTCAGTTCAGCTGAACACTATTTTCATGGATGATTTCAACTATCCCACCATAAACTAGGATATATACACAACCACTAACATGTACATTCAAAAACTCCTTGATTTTGTCAATGCAAACAGCCAGGAACAGCTAGTCTGCACACCTACTGGGGGTGCAAATATCCTCGATCTGGTACTCATAAATATGCGGGAATATTGCACTGTCCCATTTCTGTAATGTCCTCACTACTCAGATCAAATCACAAAGTGGTCACCCTTACAAAACCTTTAAGAACTTTTCCAAAGTATTTTTAATGACATAGCTAAATCTCAAACCCCACCAAACTCAGAGAACATGGTGGCCTATGCAGAAGTGTTTATGGAAAGCATATGGATAATTGATTGGGAACAGCAGCATCAAACAGAAATAAATATAGGCCAAACTCCAAAAACAAGTCACCTTGGTGGATCCCCAGTATAAATAGGTTGTACAAAAAAAGAAAGAAAATCCTCATCAGTCTCAGCAAGCAACTCATGGGCCTAACCAAGCCCAATGAAGCCAACTTCAAGGCAAAAATAGCCTCCCAAGCAAAGGATAGCCATAAGGGATTTTTCAGTTATGTATACAACCTTAAAGGCAACATCTAGTAGTGTGGTTAAATAATAGTAAATGGAACTTCCTATAATGAATGGGGATATACTAAATTTATTTGCCAATAAATTTAGCTCCAGTTTCACCCTTATCACTTTCAGTTCCTCTTAAAAAATACCCTCTACCATTTCTACCCCAACTATCACCAAAGAACAGGTCCTCAATCCACTCTTCAGAGCAAAAAACACTGCATCAGTTAGTCCTGATAATATCCAAGGATGCCTCTTAAGTAACTTGGAACATGACCTGTAAGGCCCACTAGAATCTCTGTTCAATCATGGCCTTCAGATAGGCTTCATCCCTAGGGAATGTAGGGCTGCAAATGTCATTCCTGTACACAAAAGCCAACCATCTACAGACCCAGGGAGCTACAGATCCATAAGTTCAACTAGTCTTCCATGCAAGACCATGGAAAGAAGTACTGTGGACCTGATAAACAAAGACATAGAAATCTTCAAACACTGGACTCATTCCAGTTTTGTTTTGTCAAGGGCAGGTCATAGGTTCATAGGTTTATAGGTGTGTACTAGGCTAATGGTCCTGGAGCCTTTGCAAGCCTAGCCCATAGAAGTGCCCTTGCACCGTGCCACCCGGCATTAGTTACCAGTGCCTCTATCAAGTAGAGCCACTGGAGTGATCCCCGGGGTGAACTTTCTATTTCCCATCTACTCATCAAGACTTCTCTTGAAGAGGGCCAGTGAGGTGCTCTGCTTGACATTTATGGGAAGTTTATTCTAGAACATGGGCAATCTCTGGTTTATGAACCTGTCCCTTCAGCATGTTCTGTTGATTGTGGTAATGTGGTTGAGGTCTCTGAGTGTGTGGTGTGGTGAGATTGGGATTTCTTCAGCTGTAGCATTTCTAACAGAGCTGGGTCAGACATGGCTTTGTAAGTCAAGCAGAGATTGCCTCTTAGTAGACGATATGAGATAGAGAATAGGTGGAGTTTTTTGAGTCTGTCCATGTAGGACATGTGTTTAAGGCCTAGAATCCTCTTTGTTAGGTACTTTTTTGGCCTCTCCAGCTGTTGCAGGTGTTTAGTGGGTACATGAGAAATGGAGCATTATACTCTATGACTGGTCTAATGAGGGAAGAGTAGAGAAGGATGATGACCTCTTTCTTCCTGGATGCAAAACCCTTAGTAATGAGATGTGCCACGTAGAAGGAATTTCTGACTACAGTGGCAATGTGGTGGTCAAAGGAGAAGTTGCTGTCAACCTGTATCCCCAGATCTCTTATATCTCCTTCAATGTTCAGTGGAATCCCATCGATGTGGTAATTAGTGAGAAGTGAGTTTTTCCCAAAGGGGATGATGCCGCATATTTTGGCATTAAGCTTAAAGCCATGGTTTCGACACCAGTCATTTTTCTCAGTGAGGCTTTTCTGTAGGATTCCTGCATCACTTGAAGAGTTAATAATTGCTCCCAGCTTGCAGTCAATGTGGTCAGCCAGCATCCCTCTGTGTTGGCTTGGACTTCTGACAAGTAGATGCCAAACAGGAGAGGACTCAGGACGAATCCCTGTGGGACTCTACTCATGACTGGTTAGCAGTCTGACTTGGAGTCCACTGCTTTCACACTGTGGTTTCTATCTGTGAGCCAATTTGCAACCCACCTAAAGATATAGGGGTTGATGCCTAGTTTGGTGAGTTTATCAATAATTCCTGAGTGAAGAATGGTATCAAAGACCTTGGCCAGATCGAAGTAGGCTGTATGAACTGCCTTACCTTCATCCACAGCTCTGGTGACTGACTCAAAGAAGTCAACCAGGTTGAGCAGGCATGATCTACCTTTTACAAAACTAAATTGCCAACTAAACTTAAAACCATGGATGAGGGCAAAATGGTACATACTGCCTACTTTGAACTGGCAAAGGCATTTAACGCAATACCTCACTTGGTTAATATACACAAACTCACAGATTTAAGCATCAATCCCTATATCACCTGATGGATAGCCAAATGTCTCAGAAATAGGACACATGAGGTTAGATGGGGGAGTCCACCTCCACTAAGAGGCCTGTTACTAGTGGTGTCCCAAAGGGCTCAGTACTGGGACCTCTCCTGTTTGGAATATATTTCTCTAAAGTCCAGGCAATTGTAGAGGGCGTTTGGCTTACCAAATTTGCTGACAACTGCAAGCTGGGTGCAATCACTGAATCCCTCATAGATGTAGATATTCTCCAGGAGTGTTTGACACAGACAAATAACTGGAGCCAGAACCATGGCCTAAACTCAATGCAAAAAAAATGTGTAATTATATGGGAGGATGACCACCCCTGCAAGTTACATTGACACCACTCCCTAAGCGTAGACCTAGTTGTAAAGGACTTCAGACCACAAGCTGGCAGTAACTTGAACTTTGATAACTGTCTGTCCATAGTAATCCAAAAATCCTTCTACATGGCACAATTTTTAAGTTAGGGCATGGCATCCAAATCTAAGGAGATCATACTCCCACTATACTTAACCCTCATTATACCAATAGTCAAGTTTTAATTCTACTTCAGCATATACCTGACCAGGAATATACAACAGCTGGAGCAGTCACACAGGTTTATCACTAAAAAAATACAGGTTGTAAATAATAACGCCTATCAGGACCACCTCAAAGCCCTGACCCTGCACTTAGTCTCTTACAGGCTGCTAAGATGTGATCTATGCCTAAACTTCAAGGCATTCAGCGAGCAAGTCTTGATAAATCTGCTACACATATGCAAAAGAAACAGCACTAGAATTACCTGATTTAAAGATCTAAACCTTGTCTGTGATATAAGCAAAACATGTTGGAAGGCAGGTATGTGTCTTAGAGATTGCTCCTTCTCTGGATCAAACTCTCCATTCATGTGAAACAGAGCTCTTCCCTAAGCCTATTCAAATGCAGTTTGAATCAATGGATGGGATATCATAAATTCACCTCTAGCTTGTGTCCAGTGGCCCTTATGGACAAGGGCAGTTTATATATGCCCTAAGGCACAGGCATATAACAAAGTGATTATAGCCCATGGGGATTGATAATTAGGAAATTTGGGGCATGATTGGCTATGTTTAAAACTGCTCTAGGTCTGTTAGCCTAGTAACCTCCTATGATCCTATGATCCTATAAATCAGTAGACTGATCATGATATAGTGAGTGGAATGCTTAGGTACCTACTGGGCTACATGATTAATAATGGGCAAGTAGGACTATCAAGCTTTTAACAATATCAACATTAAAAATGAGGCAGTATCCCAGGTTACTGGGTTGTTTTCCATCCCTGGACAACAACTGATTTTCAGCCCAAAGCAATGTCCTGCTGGTAGTGTCCCATCCTTCTACATTCAGACCATTATGGACACACTTCTTAGCAAACTGCCAGGGACGTTGCATACTAAGTGTGCCTCTAAGGAGGCAGTATTGTACCTGAAAGTCTTCCTCTTGTTAATTCCAGCTATTCCTTACTCACTGACCACACCTCTAACTTATCCTTCTTCTCAGAAATTGTTCCTCCAAGTTCAGGTATGCAATGACTGTCCCTCTTTTTTAAGAAAGAAAAATCTTTTGCACCAAGTTCTTGGAATACATTAAGAAACACTGCTTTGTCATACCAAAAATGGCTTTAGGAGATCTTATCTACTCAGATATGGATAAACACCCATCTCTTCAGTGGTTCCTTCTTTGCTGACAAGCATTTCCCTTCACATTGGTAGTTCATGTTATTATCTATATCCTGTTCTATTTGTTTGGTGCATGGGCCACTGAAATGGTTTATTAGTTATCTGTCTGACACATCCATCGTGGTCCATCAATAATAACATCCTCTTGGAGTTGGATTGCTCAAAGCTAGTGCCCAATTCTGCTTTCCATATTAATTAATGATTAGCCAAAGCGCTAAGGCAACTTACCTTAGTCATGCATGCAAATGACCTCCACATAATTTAATGAGCTAATAAAGGTCTTCAGTTAAACAAAAAAAAAAAAGCTACAAGAAAGCATAAGCACAATTTAGGAATTATTCTGCTCAAACAAATCAGTGCTGGGAAACAGCCTACAGGATATTCAAAATTAAACAAAGGCTAAAAAGTTTGTCCAACCCAACAATGTCTGCATTCTTTAAAACATCCCAGTGAGATAGTTTCACTGGGACATCTGACTGACCTTGAATCATTTTGCTGAGGTATGTGTAGATAAAGGGCTTAAGCAACTAAAGTGCTGCCACAAGATTTTAGACCACCTCACCAAGGAAGCTAGAAGAGTTATTGGGATACTACTAGTCATCATAGTAAACCTTACCTCTAATAGCCCTCAGTTCTGTCCTCAAACCTGACATTCTTCAGGTTGCAGTTAACAAAATGAGCAGGAATATATCCTTAGTCATTCTTTTGAACATTACTCTTTCTCTCTTTCACTGTCTCTGTCTCTCTCTATCTCTCTTTCTCACTGTCTCTTTCTCACTCTCAGAAATGCTAATAGAGCTCCCATCACTTCTTAACACTCCTTGTTTTTGGCTTCTTTCACATTCAGATTTCAGTAATTAAATTGCTTTCCCCATCGACAAACATGATTTCAGTCAAAACTTCACCTAAACCTAAATTGGACTACAATGCATAACTGACTATCCTTCAAATCAGCCTTTGGGGAGTGGAACTTGGTAAGGCTGCTCCAAGCAAATAAAACATTGCTTCATCTGAAATATGAAAATGAAACTGTTTATATACTTTTAAGACAGAAATGAAAATCTCAGCTGACAAAAAATAAATGCATGCCTCTGATTTAAGGAGAATGGAAAATGTAATACCTGTGTGTGAGATCTTATATATTCTCCGTCTATGTCAGTAATGTACTTTAAAGTTCTAACAGGTCTCTTAAATTATCCAAAGCACTGTTACACTGCAGTGCTAAGAACAATACTCTCTCATGCTGGGCACTGTTGCTGTTGTTATCTCACAAAACATTGACTGAAAGAATTAGATAATGCATCTGATCATTGCTTATAAGGGTCTTCATATCAGTCTACTTGGTTAGCAAGTAAATAAATAAACAAAGTGACTAAACTATTTAACAGTTTGACATGCCATGCCATCTTTTATGTAGTAATAAAGCCTAAGTCTATTGCGCTGTTATAAACCATGCCAGAACCAGAAAGAGCTTATTATTGTAATGGAACTATAATGGAGCAATGGCACAGTGAAGAATATATGCCATAGACAGCTGTAAAGCTCTAATGATGAGCCTTGGTTTCCTGTGATTAATTAGATGCTTTGGTGCCAGATGGAGCTGGCAGGGGGAAAGAGAAATAAAGGGTCAGAGGTCATTTGCTTCTCTCGAGGGTGAGGGCTGAGTATGCTCTAAGGCACATGCACAAGGAGTTGCTTTCTTGATGGAGACTAGTTAAGTTTGCTGCAGTGCTTCTTATTAAGTGAGTGGGGATTGTACTGCGAGTCCAGGATTACCGCCTTTGAGGAAATGTGAGACAGTCTAGCACTAATACCAGTTTCAAACCCCACTTACAAGTGCAAACTGATTATATGTAGGAATATAAGGTTAGCAAAACAGTGTTGATGTCTGCCTTAGTGATAGAACCCACAATCAGCCCCTGCCCAGGGTATATGGGGCATGAGTTGATGGCAGAAATCCTGACAGTCAGGAGATAGCAGCGTAGTTTTGCAAATAACATGCAGTCCTTTTGGGGGGTTAAAGGCAACACTACAATGAGATTTCAAGTGTAAGTCATTTATATACCTGGCATACTTTGTTCATCTGAGTAAATCCCAACAATCTGTAGACACTCATTATTGCTAATTTATTCTGAGTTTTCTTTATTTATTTTTAAATAATATTTTTTTCTCTGTAGCGTGTTGATGTAGGAAAACATAATCCTCACAATTCTTTCTTTTTTACATTGAAAACTGTAGAAGAGCTATGTAAAAAAAATTATAGAAATGACAGAATAGGTATTGTGCAGCAAACAGGATCTGTCCACATACATCATAAGGGAGGCCTACTGCTTTGCTGAAGTACTAAAGTGCAGCTCAGAAAAACAGGTTTAATCTTTGGAGTGAATCTGTTCAATAGCATAATGTGATTTTGGTGACTGTAGTTCAATGAAATATCAATGATTATGCAACTGGGCAGAAGGGGTATATGGGCCTATGAGAGGATAAGTTACTTTACCTGGATTCACTACACTCTCCAGAGCTACTTTGTACTTAAGTAAAACTGGAACTCACTGAATCTGCCTTTCACTGCATCGGTTAAATAGAATAAAATCTACTATAGACTTTTATGTCATGGGAGATAATGATCACTGGATTCCCTTTACATAGATATGACAACTGCAATGTCACCAACCTTTGGCAATGGGGAAAATCTATCCTCTCCATGGCTGTCCAACTTCCAGATGTTTGTGTGACAACAGAGTTGAAATATTTAAGGTGTGGGTTTGTGAAGGTACAGCCCCCACATGAAATGACAGGGCAGTTGCATTCCTGCTAAAATAGCGTCAAAAAGAAAAAATGCATTTTGTTTTTTCTTATTTTCTGATTCAGAGAAATGCATTTCAGTGAGTTTTTTTTCAACAATCTGTGCAATGTAATTCTATAAAGTACCATGAATCTCCCTTTGCTCTGATATGCAATGACTTTATGTTAATTATATTAAGTAGAGAATCTGCAAGGACACAACTCGCTGCTTGAGCTGGTGGCCTTTGCCCTACACTAAAAAAGTATTTGTGCATTTATCATCTATCCTTCATCTACTCCAACCTAACTTACCCTATCAGTCAGCAATCCACTGATTGTTTCTCCTTGCCTGTTTCACTCACTGGTCTCTTTCCACATACCGTGACCTGTTTATATCGCACACTATTAACTTATTACCTTTTTCTGCTATATTTTCCCCTCATCTTACAATCCCCCTGCTTTTACAACACTGCACTGCCTTTCCTTTCAACATCCTCCTCTCATACCAAATCTATCTGATCCCTATCCTCTCTACCACCCACTCTCCTCTAGTCCCTCCCAATCGTGTCTTACATGCTTTCCCCTATTTCCCTCCCCCTGCCTACCTCACATCCCCTCTAATCCCATAAAGACTACCTGTCCTTCCTGGCACCATCTTTATTTACTAGGATAATCCCTGGCTGCTGTGCGCTCCTGGCCTTTGGGCTTTCTACCTTTTGTAAGTACTGTATATTTGAACTGTGAACTTTTTTATGTTTATTGTTGTAAAAAACATATTGGGCTCCTCATAGGATTGCCATTTTTATCATATAACTGCTTACCACTGCTGGCTGGCATGTACCTTTGCATCTTGCTGATTATTGGCGTTTACCACGTGGAGCAACATTAGGGTAACTTAAGCTAGCCCTGACAGGTTCACATACAACTATATTTATATTTCCTCTGTGTGTCTAGCTGTCTCCACTCACTGAGAGGTCCCATATGTCCCTAAGTTTTTAATACTGATGTTGGAGTTTGCTTCCCTAGGAAAATAATGCTTACAGCTCCTGCGGCACTAATATAGTGCTCTGTAGCAAACATAAAGCCTTCTGGGTCTTGTCCTTCGATTCAGCTCCTGCTATATTAGTGAAACCTGTACAATCTCATAGACCTTAATACAGAAAATCTATTTTCCGATCCTTTCTGTATTTTTAATCCTGTACTCCTATCTACAAGATGCGGACATAGGTGTTAGCTCTTCTTTTAGTATCTACTACCCGCTCGAGAAGCACGCCTAACAAAGGACGCATAGACATTAGCTACTCATGAGGAACACCTTTGAGCATACTCCAATCTTCAAGAAGCGGACATAGGTGTTAGCTTTTTTTTAAGTATCTTCCACCCGCTCGAGAAGCATGCCTACCAAAGGAAGCATAGACATTAGCGACTCACAAGGAACTCCATTGAGCGGGGACTTACAAGGTAGATTACTAACGCAAGCTTCAAGAAGCTTTTTGCCATAGATCCACATTAACTACAGAGGCGGACCCTCGGCCTTTCTTTAAGGATTCCTACTTGCCCTGCTAAATCAACGGGTGGTCAGATGAGTATTTCCCAACACACATATACATGCCTGTTTAGCAGACAATACAACACACATAGCTACACACGCAGCACACCTCTAGTTACCCCTGTTTTTTTTAACTGCATAGAGTGCACCGACTACTACCTAACATACCTAGGCAGATTCTTGGCCATAATATGAACCTGCCCTGCAGCTGTGTAGTCATTTCATAATCTCTACCTTCTGTTTTGTATTGACTTTCCGCATTCAATTGCTGTATTCAAATGGGCCACTTATTTTTCAGATGTGCATGCAATGCGACAGTGACTAGCCGTTGCCAAATTAACACTGTACGAAATGATTGCTTTAAATGTTGCATGCTGTCTGCTTTGCTACTACTACTGAAACTGTTAAGAGTACTGTTAATGTACTATAGTACTTTTAACTTTGTAACAGCTGTATGTTGACTGTTTTGTATCAACTACATTAACTGTTTAATAGTATTTTTAATTATTGCATTTAATGATGATTGTTTTTTTATCAACTACATTAACTGCTTAATAGTATTTTTTAATAACTGCAGTTATTCCTTGGTAGTTCTAGAACAGTGTTTTCCCTACATTAAGTACAACAAGCTAGAGAAAAATATATCGTAACTGCAATTTTTTGTGTGCGTCTGTGGTGTTCAGTGCTCTACTTTAACATGTTTCTGTAGGCAAATGAACCAACCTTAGGATAAAGACCTTACTAGTTTGTCATATATCCTGTAGTATTCAGCATTGTTGTATCCTTGCTCATCTGATGAATGTGTTTTTGTCCTTTTCCTAAACTATACCTGTGTTGAGGACTGCATGAATATTGTGGCTGCTTATGTGTACTTGCTTGGGTACTTGTGACTGAACTACCTACCTACTAAGGTTTTTGTTTCTTCTCTCTCCTTGCTAGCTGTCTTGATTTTATCTTGCCCATTCTCAAGCTATCCGACTGGTCAACACTCCAATTTGAGTTAAGAACCCACCTGCAACCAAGGACCCTTCCTAACTCTGCCATTGTTTCTGCACACTATAAGGGTTCCCTGTGCTATTCACCAAAAGAAAGAAGAAAGTATGTGTTATCTTACACTGGCTGTTTAAGTGTAGTATCCTTGGTCTGTATAGTCTGTAATTAAAGGCCTCTCAGCCAGGTATGCAAGTAGCCATACCCCCCTCTGTACCCTGTAGTTAAATCCAGCCCCTGTCTGCCTCTTATAACATTTCTTTGCTGAACTGAGCGACCTATCTAACTCTTGACTAGTCCTCTTCAGTCAATAGTACTGTGCAATTCAGGTCCCTGGCCACTAGGTGGCACCCCTGTCCAGTCTTCAGCCTTTTGTCTATCCCTACACTCAAGAATAACCCATTCTCATGACTACTGACTTCATCCTGTTACATAGCTTTCTCTTACACCTCTTGTCTTGCTGTAATCTCCCTTTACCCTCCTTGGAATTCTTCCACTATACTTCTCATCTATCCTACAACTACTCCAACCTAACTTACCCTATCAGTCAGCAATCCACTGATTGTATCTCCTTGCCTGCTTCACTCACTGGTCTCTACCCACTCCGTTTGCCCTGCAGGCTCACTCTGCTCCCCTACCCTGCCCACAATTCCCACCCACCACCAGTGGTCCTAAATTTATTTCTCTAAAACCACACCCCCATCAAATCAGAACCAATCCAGCAGATGATCTAATTACCACTCCCAACCCTCATTAATCACAACACGTTACCAATTATTACCCTACTTCCTATCCCTCCTACTTACATCATCTCACTGACTAATTTATCTTCTAACCTGCTTATACTTCTTTACCTCCCATTCTACATCTACTGTATAATCTAATACAATGGCTATTTTAACCACCCCACACCAAATACAAATACTACTCTTATTATCACTCTTCCCTCCTCTTACTATTGCTTACCTACCTACCTCCTATGAACAAACATTATAGGTCTCCATATCCTTCCCCTCCAAACATACTTTAACACCTACACTCCCTACCTCCCAAAATTTCATAAACACCAGATATAAACCCTGCAACCTACAAGCCAAATATCATAGACTAGCACACATTAGGTATACCATTCTAAATATTAGAAAGTTACTTGACTATTACTACAAGCCTCGGTACCCCATAAATAAAATATACCTCCACTCCTTACTAGATGGGGACATCCATCCCAACCCTGGCCCAAACACCATACTTCCTACTCACAATTCCAGCTCTAACAATAGTAATACCTAGGCCCCTACAAAACCTTCTAACTCTCTCTATATAGCTCATCTTAACATACGCAACATCAACAATAAAATTGGCCACCTCCATGCCCTCCTAGATGTCCACCTATTTGACATCCTATGTTTATCTGAAACATGGCTAAAGCCTACAACCAAAGACAATGAAGTCACCCCTCCTGGCTATAATATACTTAGACTAGACTGTACAAACAAAAAAGGAGGAGGGGTAGCAATCCTTTATAAAGCAGAGCTACAAATCACCACTGTAAACCTTAAACCACCTTCTGACAATAATGCTGAAATCCTCATTTCTAAATTGCGGGTTAACTCATGTAAATCTACATACCTCATTTGTATCTACCTTCCCCCAGGAAATAACATTAATACCATTGAAAATATCCTTAACTGGCTCTCTATTAATATCCTACAAGAAACTATAGTCCTAGGAGACTTTAATATAGACTGGAACTCTTGTAGTAATGTACACCCTACTACCCACATTAACCTATATGGCTTTTCACAATATATTAACTCCCCTACTAGAATTAATGAAACTAATAACAAAGAAAGTACCTTAGACTGGATTCTGACTAATACTCCTCACCTTACATACAGAGTAGGTTCCCTCCCAGATGACCTAAGTGACCACTCACTAACTTATTTAATCAGGCATAAAACCAACCTAACTTTTCCTAACACTTTTAGGACAATACGTACCAAAATGTGTTTTAACCCTGAACTCTTCCTAACAGAACTCAGACACTGTAACTGGTCGCCAGTTAAATCACTTCCACTTAACGAAGCTGTAGAATACTTTAATTCCACACTCTTAGCCATCCTTGACCAACATGCCCCAACTCACACTGTTAGAAATAAAACTAAGCCTGCCCCCTGGCTCTCAAACACCACTAGGCAAAAAATCTTTCAGAGAAACAAATCTTGGCTCAAATGGAGTAATACTAAGGATCCTACAGATCACCAGACCTTTAGACAACTAAGAAATCTTACAAAAAAAGCCATCCTCTTAGACAAAAAAGACTATTATTACAAAATACAGCAAACTTACCAAAAAAAACCCCACAAAAGTTTTGGAATAGCATCAACAAACTACTATACCCAGGACAATGCAGCACACTTAACCCACAAGGCACTAGCCATGAGAATCCCACTTATACTGCTAATGCCTTTAACTCTTTCTTCACACAAGCCATCCAAACTCTTGCTAGTCAACTTTCTCCAGATACCTCAAAACTGCCTACAACCATAACAAACCCACCTCCACCTTTTCAGTTACAACCAGTCTCTACTTCCTTTATCTGCTCCCTTCTCCAAAAACTAAAACGTACCACCCCCTCAGCTGACCAACTCCCAGCAGAATACCTGCAAAAAGGGGCTAAAGCATTAGCCTATTCCATCTCCATTCTTATTAACCGTACCATAAATGAAGGTACCATCCCATCTATCTGGAAAATTTCTTATATCATCCCACTACATAAAGGCGGGAACTCCTATGACTTTTCTAAATACCGTCCTATAGCCCTACTATCTCCCCTAGCAAAAATAATGGAGAAATGTATCCATAAGCAACTACTTAACCATCTACTCCAAAATAACTTCCTTTCCAACTGTCAACATGGATTCAGACCATTCCATAGTACCATCACTGCCCTCCTGTCCTTCACAGACTGCATTAACAAAAACCAGAGCAACAATACTCTTTCCTCTGCAGTCTTTATTGATTTATCCAAAGCATTTGATATGGTCAATCACCAGCTCCTCATAAATATACTGAAATCTTTTTCACTTGATCCACTAGTGATAAATTGGTTCAAATCTTACTTAGACAATAGACAGCAAGCTGTGCTATGGGACAATAAACTATCTAACCTCCTTCCCATTTCTCTTGGCACTCCTCAGGGCACTATATTAGGCCCACTCCTATTTTCAATCTTTATCAATGATCTTCACTCTTCAATTCCTCAAACCACCTGCATTCAATAAGCAAATGACTCTACAAAAATCTGTTCAGCCACTTCTCCAACCGAACTACAGTCCCTTACCCAAAATGCATTCAATACTGTAGAACAATGGTTTTTAAATCGCTGCCTCCTCCTAAACCCCCAAAAAATAAACTTTTACTGTTCACACCAACCCGAAAGTTAACCTTAATAAATTTCTCTCTCACATCTAATAATGGCACTTTTATATATCCTGAACCTACCACCAAACTTCTAGGTATAACAATAGATAGCAACCTTGTCAAAGGAAAAAACTTCAAAGACCAATACACATAAGGTTCAGGTTAAGGCACTTTAATTCTTGCGGCAAGGAGACAAAAACATGCAAAAATGCAGAGTTTGTCTGATTAGTAACAGGAAGTAAGCCATTCTTATACTGTTTTACAAGACATTGGCTTCTAAAGCTGATGTAATCAAATACAAGCCTACAATATTGTTTTTCACAGTAGATATTGTTCATGATTTTCTGCTGACATGACATTACATTACTAGATTTGTGAGAAACTTTTTGAAAAATAACATGGCCTTGGAGACCACTAGCTAGTTACAATTATTTCTACAGTGCTGTGTTACATTTCAAGGTACTCTGCTAAATCAAGCACAAAGCAAACACAGATTATAGTTCACATTCTTCAAGCAGTCTTTGTTCTACTTATCTATCCTTCCTGCAGCTGTGTATGTTCTCATATCACAAACAGAGCTAATTGTCTAAGTTTAATAACATTATAGAAACTGTATTGTTCTATTCATTATTTTCCTAACCCAGCAGAAAATCATCTGCTTCTCAGTAAATTTCCAAAGGCATAAACAAGATTTCAGCTGTGCTGACAAAATACAAGGTCAGAAAGCATTCGCAGTTTATATGGATTTATGCAGCATGAAATAGAATAAATGTGTTAACCCTTTGGGCTTTTAAAAGCACTAATGCACACATTATTACATATTTTTCTAACAAACCTTAACTTTGATATTCACATAAATAGCACAGTTAAAACAATCAACAAAATATTAGGATCCCTCTATAGAATCAAACCCTTTCTTACTCCAATGGTCAGGACCACTATAGCCAGAACTCACTTAATCTCCTCTCTACTTTATGCTTCTCCTATCTATACTAACCTTTCTAAGAACAACCTAAATAAACTGTCAGTCTCCTACAATAATATTGCCAGATTTGCAACTGCCTCTCTTTTTAGAACACATCAATGTCTTAATCTAAAGCAACTGGGTTGGCTTGAACTTCCAAACCAAATTCTTTTTCACCAGCTTACTATAGCCCATAAAACCCTGTACCAACCCACCAACACTCCAATACTCACTAGCATTATTACCCCTTACAACAATCTTAAGAATTTATGCTCCTCAAACAAAATACTTATCAATACTTGCAAAACCAACAACTTGTCAGGAGACTCGCTCTTCTCTAATGCTGTTGGAAAGCACTGGAATCTTTTACCCACTGAACTCATTTCTCTGGCTTCATTAACTCTTTTTAAGCAGAAGCTAAAACTTTTCTGCCATGCCCACTGGTTATGCCCCTGTACTAACCTTGACAAACTTTCCTCCCTCACACTAATGCAGTCTCCTCACCTGTACAGACTTACCTTTAAGAAACCAAATACTATGCCATGACAACTAAAATATATGTATATATGTAAATAGTAGCATATTTTTGTATATTTACCATGTACTACTTGAGTTATCCTTACTATGAATACTGTACTTTATATTACCAACAGATGATAAGTTTCACTGTTGCAACCTTTTATATTGTTTTATTATATCTCTCTTGGAGCTTATCTCTCCTTCTTTTTTATATGTATCTTGGAGCTTTTCTCCCTGGGCCTCTACTGAAAATGGACATATATCCAGTTAGACTAGCCCGATCAACAAATGTAAAATAAAATAAATAAATAAATAAATAACTTCCATCTGGCAAAGCCCACAGACCTACCCTGCTGGGAAAAACTTACAGTCAAGACCTCACCATTGGTGCCTCCTGCCATTTCTCAGAGACTGCTAAAGTATATCCTGCTAAGTGCACTAGTTTGTGATACCTGAACTGTTACTCCCATGTAGGCTACTCTGTTGCACACCTCCAGGCCATCCCCTGTCTCCCCTACCCTGCTTCCTCCACTTCTCCTACCTACCTGTAACTATTTCTTGTCTCTTACATCTCTCTGTTTGCCTAAACTCCACATCTGCTCTTTCTCTGGTCCCTCCTGCATTTCTCTATTTCCTTCTAGCTATCTCCTATATTTCTTTACTGAAGCACTGCCTTCCTTTCTTCAGGTTTTTCTTTGACTATCTCACCTGGCTGCTCCATCCCCCCTGCCGCTCCTATTCTCACTTCTGACACACTTACCTGCTTAATGATTGCATTTTTCTTTATGTGTTTTCTCCAAAGGTGTAGCCCTGCACCATTCTCCCTCGCTACAGTCGGACTCACTTCGCTCCCCTACCCTACCCCCATTCCCATCCACCCCCACTTCAATTACAGTTATACTATCCACTCCTTCCCCTTCCTTTCTACTCAGCCACTCTCAACACACTTCCTACCTACAATCACCCCTAGCCTTTCTACACCATAAATTGCATATTCATCACTTAATACCTGAAACCCACCACTCCCACCACAACTTCAATGTTCACATATTCTACCACATATCTTCACTTCTTTATCACACCACTTCTCATAATCCTATGTACACTAACCTCCTATTATTCCCCCTACCCAACCCTCGCATTCACTCTCTTACCTCAAGCTTCTCTGAAACTCTTCCTTTTATCTGCTCCTTTATCATATCCCCTTCACTCTTCAACTGCTCTATTAACTGTCTACATAAACCACACATTCGTCAAAACTGTTCATTCACTTGTAAATCTAAATCTAAACTCTATCTCTTACTATTTTCTCCACACACGTTTTTTACAAATAACATACTCCTCTCTGGAGACATTCATCCCAACCCTGGTTTTCTCTCCTCCCCTCCCACCCACATATCCCATAACACTCCCTCTACCTCTCACTCCCCTCAAAATTTCATCCACTCCCCTCCACCTAACCTGTCTAGTCACTAAATATACAAAGGCTTACTAACAAAATCACTGACCTACACACACGGATAGCCCATACTTCCCCTCACATTATTTCTTTATCTGAAAATTGGCTCAAACCACACATCACAAACAATGAAATTCTCCCACCCAGTTATAATATCTACCGCTCTGACAGACTGCCTAAAGAAGGGAGTGGAATAGCCATCTTCCACTCAGATAGCTGAAATCTCTCACCTATAACCATCCCTATACCTGACTTCTACCCAGCTGAACTACTCATTCTTAACTGCCACCTTAACCCATATAAGAAATTTGCTATCATTTCCATTTATATCCGCCCTTGAAACAATATTCCCACCCTAGAAAATATTCTGTCCTGGTTTTCCCGTAGCATACATTATGAAACCCTCATCCTCAGAGATTTCAACAGAGACTGGTCTAAACTTACAACAGACTCTCCACAAATTAGTTTAAACCTCCATGGATTTCATCAACTGATAATATCCCGCAGCCACTTCAACATAACCTCTTCCTCCAGTCCACTATTGACTGTATACTCACTAATACCCCAACCTCTACCATAGCCCAACTTCCTCTCCAGACTCCCTCAGTGATTGTCTCCCCATCTCTATACTAAGGCACTCTAACCAAACACCCAAACCACACCTTTACAGATGCTGTCAAAAACTTACTAACTACAATTCCACTCAATTTAACTCTATACTGTCTAATATTGACTGGTCAATCCTTTGGCATCTTCCTCTAGATGATACAGTGAGTAAATTCAATAACATTTCTCTGGATACCCTCAACTCTCTGATCCTCTCCAGGAAAATTAGAATCAAATCAAGATATGCTTCCTGGTTTACTAAAGACATTAGATCCCTTATTCACAAAAGAGATAATGCTTGGAAAGACTGGGTTAAGAAAACCGAGCTACCCCTACTAAAAATTACAGAGAACTGCAGAATCTTGTCAAGAAACAAACCAATAAAGACAAAAAATATATAACTCTGCCCAACTCAATGGCAAATCTAACCCATGTAAGTTCTGGTCCACTCTAAATAATATTTTTACTCCTAGCCACCCTTCCAACCCCCCTCCTTTCCCAAATACTTCTCCACTAGAGACTGCTACCCTCCTCACTAAACACTTCAATGATACAATCCAAAAACTCACTCCCTCCAACTCTAAGTCTACTACTACCCTTTCTCCCTCCCATCCACTCAATAAAAACCTCATCTCCTTTCAACCTGTTTCCACTTCTTACATCAAAACACTTCTTCTGAAACTGAAACCCAGGTGTATATCACATAATTGAAATCCCAAAATATCGAACACCATAAACTCGAACTTGGAATGTCGAAATGTGATATAATCGAAAGCTCAGAACAGCAAATTTTTTCCCAGGGAAAAAATGTGCTGTTCCGAGAAACGCACACACAACACAAGCACACCATAAAAAGTAATCCACACATATACACTTAAAATCCTACTTCTAACCCTACACTAAACCATACATAACTACTATCTATCCACTTACCTTAACCCAAACCCTAACCCTAAGGTCTGTAACTATCGCACACTCACCTTACCCGCTCCCTAACCCTAAGGCCCCTAACTATTACACACTCAGCTTACCCGCTCCCTAACCATAAGGTCCCTAACTATCCCATTCCCATACTCACCTTAATCCGGTCCGTTTGCACACTTACCTTAACCCAGTCCGTAATCTTCACACCACAGTGGAGAAAAAGCCCACCGAATTCTTTCCCTAGGAAAGAATTCCATGTTCTGCAGCTTCGCTATTTTCAGCATTCGGTGTTTTGGGTTGAATATTATAACATTCAAAATTTTACTACTTCAATGTTATAATATAAATCCTGAAACCCTGCTCTCCCTCCTCAGATAATCTTCCCTCGAGCTTCCTTACACTATCTGCTGAATCTATATCTCACCCAGTACCCATTGTCATCAGCAGGTCAGTTCAAGAAGCCACTGTACCTCACATCTGGAAATCCTTTTTCACAATCCCCCTCAATAAAGGAGGAAACTCAACAGACCTATCTAACTATAGACCCATCGCCATCCTATCCCCTCTCTCTAAAATACTCAAAAAATGCATTCATTCACAGCTTCTCAACTATCTCCTCCAGTATAACCTTCTCATCCCCACTCAGCATGGTTTCCGCCCTAACCATAGCACAACTACTGCCTTCCTATCATTTACAGATTCTATTGCTGAGGCCCATGACAACAACCAACTCATACCGTGTCTCTTCTTTGACCTATCTAAAGCTTTCAATACAGTCTCTACTACCTCCCTAACCTGGTTCTCTAGTTATCTCTGTCATAGACAGTAATCCATCAAATGGCTCTTATCTTGCGCCCCTTATATTCCAGTATCATCCGGTGTTCCACAAGGTTCCATCTTGGGTCCCCTCATATTTAATGTATTTACTAATGAACTTCACACATCCTGCCAACAATCCTCTCTCATCCAATATGCTGACAACTCTACTCTTATCTCCACCTCCAGCAATATCTCAGAACGTCTTACCCTAATGCAAAATACCTTCTTATCTACTGAAAAATGGCTATCCGATAATTTACTCATTCTAAACCCAAAAAAGACCAAGCTCTTACTCTTTTTCCCCCCATTACCTCTTTCATCACAAATCTACTTTTACTATTACATCCTCCAATAACACTATCAGAAAACCAGAACCTCAAACAAAGCTCCTAGGTGTCATCATTGATGATGAACTTAAGTTTAACTTTCACTTACTTCATTGTATCAAAAAATCTCACAAGAAACTAGGATTACTATATCACAATAAAAAATTCCTTAACTCCAATGCCAGATTCTCCCTGGCTCAGGCACTTCTCCCCTCCCTTCTATATGCTGCTGCTATTCTAACTTATATTCAATCCACAACCATGCCCAAGCTTCAACAAACATACCACAAAATAGCTCGACTCATTATGAACTCTCCTTATAACTCTCGTCACTGCCTAGCTCTAAATGCCCTCCAGTGGCTTGAACTCCCCCAACAACTCTTGCCATCACAATTTCAAATATTACACACCATTTTATACAAACCATCTTCATGTCTTGCTCTATCTTCCCTCATATCCCCCTACTCCCCATCTCGGACCCTAGATAGCTCTAACCAGCAACTTTTAGATCTTTACCATCCAAAAAGAAATGTGGGGAAACTTCTTTATAGATGCTTTGTGGACCAATCCTGGAACAAACTCCCTATACACATTCACTCCATTACCCACCCAGAACACTTTAAAAAAGAACTTAAACTAGATCTTCTCAACACTAAGACTTACCCCTGCCATGATCCTACCTAAACTCCAAATAAATACATATATCACAAACCATTTTCTATTGTTTCTTTTCCCAACACTAGAAATGCTTGCAATACTCTCCCCCTATTTTTATACTTGTACCTACTATGTTGTTACTTGGTTAATACCGTCTCTCCATAGTGAATGCTTGAATACCTTTTGGCATATATAATCTCTTTGGACAAATTCTAGATTGTTTATTCTGATTGCATTTGTTTAACTTTTGAGCTTTCTATGTTCTCACATTTTTTTACTCTAACTTTGTACTATCCTGAAGTGTTAAAATATCATATTTACTGTAATGTTTAGTGAGTGTGAATTTTAATTTTTTATTATGAAATAAATGTTTTTGTTTCTTTTTTGTAATTTGGAGCTTTTCACCGCTGGTCTCCACTGAAAATGGGTTACTGGCACAGTCGGACCAACCCGACCAACCAAATGTTAATAAATAAATAAAATAAATAAATTTCATCAAATGCAGTCATATTTTCAAAACTTCTTTCATTTGGATATTTAGTGATTGTTTTGTTCTGTTACATTTGATATGTGATGTTTGACAATCTGATATATAATCATTTAATTTTCATGAACTTAGCTGAAGCCAAGTTCCACTGCTTGTCTTAGAAAATACAGTGTCACAAGCCCAGTGAATATACCGTTTCTCATGTCAGTTCCATACATTATCTTAGCATTTAATAATTAGCTCAGAATATGGCTTTTGTGGAAGAGAGATTCCAGGCCTGTCACCTACTAAGGACATATGTGAGTTCCTGACAATTTTGCATAACAGAGGTTTCCTCATGCAGTCAAGGGATTTTATACTCTGAGCAGAACATTTATTATCTAATTCAGATGTTTATTAACCAAATCCAAACTCATGTACACTTAAGTTAATGGGTGGTTAAGTACAAACAAAATGAAGTAGTGATGGCATCCTTGAAGTCTAGAATCCTAAATAACAAAATATGCATTGTCCACTGAGAAGTCAGAAACCACATTAGATTTACCTTGCGACCTTTTATTAAATAAGTCATTGACAACCAATAATGATGCCACAATAATTCATATGCAGCATATAAGTCAATACCATCAAATAATTATCTCAAGCCAGATGGCATAATTTCCCTGTTCTGGCTGTGACTTCAGAAAAAATGAGTGTGTATTCTAAGCTACCTCAGACATCTAACTCATACTTACAAGCTGCATACCCCATGATGTCGTCACCGGTCAAATCTGGGTCCAACTTGAGGAGAACCAATGCCACTGAGCAGCAACAGGGAAAACACACTGAGGGGGGTAAAACCATAAGACCGCCACCTGATCTTGCAATAGGGGGTTGGGTGTGAGGGTCAGAGTGCATGCTGACAGATCTGTCAAGCAGAAGGAAAAGCATTCCCATAAATAGGGAGTGCGACTGTTCACACCCACTGGTGATGACTTACAGACTCACGGACAGCAAGCCATTACTAGGTAAGTCACCATTGTTACCAAGCTGAGTCAAACACTACATCAGTTTGACTTTGCAACCTTTTATTAAATAACAGTCATTGGCAACCAATAATGATGCTACAATAATTCATATGCAACATATAAGCCAATACCAGCAAACCATTACCTCAAGCCGGATGGCATAACTCAACCTGTTCTGGCTACCACTTAAAAAAAAGCTACCTCATATCTAGTGGAAAACCCATCTAACTCATACTTACAAGCCACATACCCCTTGATGTGGCCACCAGTCAAATCTGTGTCCAACTTGAAGAGATCCGAGGCCACTGAACAGTAACGGGGGGGGGGGGACACAAGGGGGGGGTGAAGTTGGAAGGCTGCCACCAACCACCATGTGACATGGCATTCCTCCCAAATAGCTGGTCTTGCAAATAGAATCTGGGTCATGGAAGGAACCAAGTTAAACTTTGACACACTTCTGAATAGCAAAAACAATATTCAAATTAAACACCTCAAAACCCATGTTATTCAAATGAACATTGTCCAAATCACACAGAAATCAGCCTCTAGTCTGTTAATGTCACTGCTAACCGAAAAGCACACAACTTCCAAACAGAAAAAATGCAGTTGTAGGCGCTGTTCTCCAGTAACAATAAAGGTTTTCCTCTTAATAAAACATGGAAACTCAATTTCAATAAATTCAAGGTCCAAGTCCAACAGACCACTAGGGAAAACGTTTCAAGACACCAATTTATTTGACAAAAAAAACAGATTAAGCGCTTTCATCTCCCATGTGGAGACTTCATCAGAATCTGTTACACATACAAATCTTCAGTTTAAATACATCTAAGTAAAACACACTTGATTCATCTTGACTTCTAATAGGCTGGCCATTAATTGACACTAATTAACATTGAGGTAATGCTGAACCAAACCTTTGGTAATTTACACTTGAATGTTAATACGAAGTTATAGAGGTTCATAGGAATTCATGATCTTAACATTTCATAATTTTGTTTCCAACTTATATAAATGTTGTAAAAATTAAATACAAGTAAAATCATCAAAGAAATTGTGACAGGAAATACTCATTTCTTATTAATACATTAGTTTGGTGTATAAATACCAATAAATATATAAAAATATAAAAAATATATATAAAATGTATGTAAAATATATATATAGTATAAAAATATTGTATGTTAAAACCAAATTTATTCTTGTACCTTAAATAGTGTTAACAACTATATTTTAAGCTACACCCTTAATAAAAATAAAATATATTATATGTACATGCTCCATAAGGACTAAATCTGAATATTTTATTTATTTATTTATTTGTTTACATAAGTTACAACAGTTAACCATCTATCGATGTCTCTTTGGGTCATCAGCGAGAATCTTAAGGGCTGGGTTGATGGATATGTGGTCATTCAATCCATAATTTCCACATGCGTCCAACCTTAACTGCCAAACCATCTCCCTAAATTCCAGTTTGGTTTCCCAATCCCCCCCCTCTCTTGCTTCACCACCTCTTCCAATATCCAAAATTTAAAATCTGCATCTCTACATATCCGGGTATGTCTAAATAAGGCGTTGTTGTCGTTCATTTTGATAATATCTCTATTGTGTTCATATATACGTGCCCTTAAATTACATTCAGTTTTCCCTATGTAGTATTTCAGACATTTCTTACAGTAACACAAATATACCACCCCTTTTGTATAACAACTGTAGTATTTACTACCTATTAATTTCAAATTTATATTTGGTAGTTCCAATTCTTTAGTATCTGCCATAAAAACACATTGTTTGTCATGGACATGCAGAATTGTCATATAGCTGAAACACCTGATGTTCATAATGGACATTTGCATATATCCCATGTGCCTCTGATTCAAGAGGTTTGAGTGGTCACTCAGTGGACGTTCTAGCTTGGCTGGAGTTTTCATTTAGTTTTTACTGATTGTTTTTTTCTGTGTGACCTTCTTACTCTTTGTTTCATTCTTTGAATGACCTGAACAGAATGCCCTTCCATGTCCAAATCTGAGGTATGACTTATCCGGAAGGAATACGAGGAATAAGCTTCTGAGTGAATTCATTTCCTCACATGCAAACCAAGCCAAAGCTTTTCTCTGTGGGAGTAATGTATATAGCAATCTGAACCAATGTACGAGGCAAATGACCAACCCACTGGCCTTGTCTAAATCAACCTGCTGTGCTTTCCCAGCTTGATGATTTTTACATTTTTTTAACCAAATCATAATAAAAATCACTGTGGATGACATGGTCCTCCCAAAAAAGGTAAAGGAGTAGTTCATTGACACAGATCGCACCCTCATAAAAGCATGTGAACAAAGCTGCTGTAGTAACAAACATATGAAATTCACCCATAGTCTTATAGAGGTCTTGAATAACAAGGGGAAGGAGTTGTCTCCCAATTTTCTGGAATCCTGTGAAGGTCCGCAAATATTCTCAAGGTCCATGAGTACCCTCCCAGTAATGCAATGGCCTGATACAGCCTGAAGGCCTCAAAATGTTCCAACCATTCTAAAGGATATATATATATATATATTTTAGAATTCAATATATATATATATTTGTTTTTAATTAACATTCTTTGCAGTCTTAAGATAACCATCTCCTCAGCAGCCCCATACGACTCTCAATATTTTCCTTTCATTTATTTTTTTTTAATTAATTTATCTAAGAAAAGGCAGCTAACCTTTTGCAATCTAGCACTGTACAGGTGACTAAAGAGTTGCCATACAGCTGGTAATCCCTACACGACCCTTGACCTCTTACCTGACCAGTCACTGCCAGCAGACTCCATCTTTTGTCTTCAGCATACCTGCTGGTGAATCTGTCAAGCAGAAGGTGAAGCATTCCCTTAAATAGGGAGTGCACTTGTTCACACCCTCTGATGATAAATTGCGGGCTTGTGGAGCCGATACTAAGTAAGTTGTCGTTGCTGAAGTGCTATTCTGGCTGGAAAACTCTGAAAAAATGTGCAGTTTTAAATACCTTGTCTGAGAATGTACCAGTTATTTCACAGATTATGAGACAATGCTTTTTCATTAGAGAACCTGCAAGATGAGTGGCAGCATTTTCTAAATTCATAACTGGTAATCTTTAATCTTAGATTTAGGTTAAGACTCTTAAATATGAAGACAGAATTTATCCACTCACATGGACTACTACTATACCACTTCTATGGCATCCAATGAATATGAGCATAAGGATTTTTAATTAGTTCACGTGACATAAATATAGCTGGCTAAACAGTATCTGTAGAAATCTGACAGTTTCTATCCATATATTGTCTGGTTAAACAACTTCTTAAATAATATGTGCATCCAAAATATTAATAATAGGAAGAAAAACTTGAAAAGATATTAAGGAGGTTAGCAAAGACAAATGTATTATAGACAGAGTAGTCATTAATATTCCACCTTCCTCCACCTTTCCAGACTATTACTTCTGCTGTGAATCAGATAATAACACTGTTATATTTTTTTACATTAAAAAATATGGCCAATAAGTTTATACTTGGGGATTTTTTTTTCCTTTTAGGATGGAATTCATGATGCCCTAGATGATTATGTTTCAGAGTTATTATTTAGTACAAATGCAAAAGCTAGGGTCATGGATGGATTGCATTTATAATGAAAAGATGAATGGTCAAATAAGATGCAGCTGTAATAAAAACAATCTAAAACAATCCTCTTTGTAAGGTAAAAGTATTAATTCAGCTTGGTAGGAACTTTAGCATTAGGTAACACGAAGGCATGTAAGTCTGCTAATTTCAAGGATATGTTGCTTAACCCTCTGTTTATTAGCAGAATAGGAAATTGTTGGACAAATTTTAGGGGGGGGGTATACATTTCTGTGCTTCTTAGTCTGTAAGGAAAAAAAAAAGAACTGTCAGAAGGGTGTTTGTTATTTGTATCTCAGTATGTCCCTAAAATATGTTAATAATAGTTTATTAAAACATGTGAGCTATCTTACAGGGTAATGTAGTAGGACTATATTAATGTATTTCCCTCACAGGTTATACAGATTTGTGTGCACATCTCATACATGCATTTTAGTGAATGGTTGTTTGAACCATGCCATCTTTGAAAGGTCAATCTCTTTCAACAATGCTCATTCCTTTTTTGTCATTTGTTGGCTTTCAGGTTTATGATAAGCCTTTCCAGTCTGTCAATTTCAATTTACATAAGATTGTCCTAAATTAGGGGTTGAAGTAACAATGTGCTAACGACCTTGTTTTTTAGTGACGATGAGAGAAAATATTTTGTGTAACACACCTAATTTGCTAGTGCTTTTTTTCATTTTTTTTAATTACGTGGTTAAAATTCAGATAAATGTTATCTACTAAACCAATTGCATACCAAAGTATATCCAACTGATTAAGATTTCATCCAGTGCTATATTATTTCATTGTTAATTGCTGTTGCCCTTTTTGAAGCAAGGACTGAATACATAATGTCAGAATAAATCAGTTAAAATTACATTATTGGGAAATTATATTTTCCCCATAACTTTGTAGCTCTGAGATAAAAGTTGAACGGTAGAGGCTCCAGCAATATATCTTAGACTATACAGATTAATATTCTCATTGGAAAGTGATGGTAGAACCTTATCTGACTCTTTGTATGTTTATTAACATAATGTCACATAAGAAAATTGCCAAATTGCTAAGATTTAAGGTTTTTATCTTAGTGAGATGTACTTTATCATTGTACGGATCTTTGACAGGTAAAGAAAGACTTCAACTTTTGCTTCCCCAGAGTCTATCCTGTGAAGAACATGATCAATCATCTTGACTATAGTTGTATCAATCCTTTAATTAGACCTAAGTCATGCTACAAATTAGCAATCAGCCACAGAATTCATGTTTATGTACAAGTTTGGACGTTGTCAGAGCTAATTAAGAGAGATCTACTATTATTATCTTTTCCTTATTTCAAGAGTCCAAAATTGATGGAATCCTTCCAGCTCAAAATGACCATGCCATACTTAGAAGATATTAGCATAACAGTTGCATTAATCGCACATCTTAGTATTTGTGCCTCTCAGATGGAGTAGAGGGATAAAGCTTGACTGGTGTCCCAGCTGGGTTAGATTAGTGGTTTGGGTGACTAATGGAGTGGCAAGGGAGGATGCGTGTACCACCCATCCCGAGGATGGGAATTTACTTGGGTATTCCCTGCAGTGATCTCTAGTGGAGATTGGGATATCCCATTGGGGATGTTATTGAAATTGGTGGAATGGCTGAGCTGCTGCTGTGGTGTGGCAATATGCTACATGCCCCCATTGCACATAAGTCCCTCAGACACTACTAAGAAGACTGCAGTGGGAGAGAGGATATCATTTTGTAGGCCCAAGTGCAAAACCCCCAACAGCTAAAACACCTAAGACACCTTTAGGTTCTGTGACCGGTCCCAGCTGCATCAGAGTAATTCCAGAGGGGGAGAGGAAGCTGGCATACCCTGCATGAAGTAGGGTTCTGGGTAGAAAGGCCATAGGATGATGCATGGGAGCAAAAATGCTAAAAAACTCATACTATTTTGAAATGTATTCTATTAGCTAATGAAAACCTCCATTCTTGCTCTTTCCTATTAATTTATAGATGTAGTTTTGCTGATGCACAGGTAAAAATGAAAACAAGAAACTCACTCTGTTCCTCTCTATCATGTTTTGGACAGAGTGAGTGATTGCTTAACAATGAAATAAAATCTACAGGTCAGATATCAGCTGTACCATCTAATTCTACAATGCTTGGGTTTTCTATCACATAGGCTTAGGTAAGTACTAGGCTAGTGGGCCTTACAGGATATTTTAAGCTTAGCCAAATTCCGTTTGAAAGGTGAGAATCAAATCCTGTAACTCTTGACTTTGGGGTAAACATCTTAACCGTTTTACCAACTTCCAGTCCCATAGGTCTATGGGTAAATATTAGGATAGCTACCCTTGAGAGCCATTTTAATCAAAGCCAATTTCCCTGAAATGTGAGAATCAGACTCTCTACTTTGTCTCTGAGATGTAAACACCTTAATCATTATACCAACCCTTGAACATGTGATTGTCAAAATAAATTTGCTTACCATTGCTAGTTGCCTTATACAATTATCTTTTAAGTGGTGCCAGTTGCATCTGTTTGTTGCTCTTTAAGTGCTAGTATGCTGGCATTCTTGTGTCCATCTTTTCCATAATAAGTAAGTATCAGGTGTTATCTCTTTGTATTGTAATGGATACCTATCAGTTGATCGAGTGTGCAGAAACTTGAAATTCATATCAATGAGATGATATGATCGAATTTCCAAAAACGTGAATGGAGATCACACTACAGTGAGGCTCAGGAAACTGACTGTTTTCCTCAATATATAGTGTAATCTCGGAATTTAAATACATAATTTGCAGGGCAGGACATATGCAGGGAGGCTTGCTCTCCCTACAAAAACATAAAAAGATGTATTTTTGTGTTTTTTTTTTTAATGGTTGAGTTTTCAGAAATTCAGCCATATTGTCCCACCGATATGAATTTCAAGTTTCTGAAAACTCAATTAACTGACATAGATTCATTATAACAGATTTTACCTCACGACATAGTTACATTTATAAACTTTCTGTGATCCTGAACTTTTTTATGTATTAGACATGCATAGCCTGCTCAAAACTTTGGAGAATTTATTAGTGAAACTAGTTACTTATGTATGTGTGCTTATACAGAGGATGGAGTGCATTTCTGTATTCCTTTGCTATGCTGAATCAGCTGATTAACTACTCAGTCATAGCTAAAATGACTGTACATGACATTTGTTACATCTTCATTCTCCATTTTATACAACAGAGCAGAATTATAACATTGGAACCATAAACTTCATTTTTAATTTCTTAGGAGTAATTTAGATTTTGAGTTGTTATATATAACTTCTTGTGACTTGCAACTTATCACACCATTAAACGTGTGTCTAGGCAGTTGTAAAAGATGACACCTTCATACTGTTTCTAGTGCTTCTTCTTCTCTTAGAGAACAGTATTTTGGTTCTGGGCCAGTCTGAAGGTGATTCAAGACTGTAAATTGGTGAAAGGGGAAAGTGTAGTTAGGCAGCATAGAATGGTGGTGTGTAGGATGACGTTGGTTATCAAGAAGAGGAGGAGGAGTGTGAGACCAGTGCCAAGGATTAAATGGTGGAAGTTGAAAAAGGGTGATTGTGAGGTGGAGTTCAGGGAAGAGTTAAGACAGGCACTGGGAGGCAGTGAAGAGTTACCAAACAGCTGGGTAACTACAGCAGACCTGGTAAGGGAGACAGCTAGAAAGATGCTTGGTGTGACATCTGGACAGAGGAAGGAGGTCAAGGAGACCTGGTGGTGGAATGAGGAAATACAGGAGAGTATACAAAGGAAGAGGCTGGTAAAGAAGTGGGATTGTCAGAGATATGAAAAAAGTTGACAGGAGTATAAGAAGATGAGGTGCATGGCAAACAGAGAGGTGGCGAAGGCTAAAGTTAAGGCGTATGGAGAGTTGTATGAAAGGTTGGACACTAAAGAAAAGGACCTGTACCAATTGGTTACACAGAGGGACTGAGCAGGGAAAGATATGCAACAGGTAAGGGTGATAAAGGACAGTGAGGGAAACGTACTCACAAGCGAGGAGAATGTGTTGAGCAAATGAAAGGAATACTTTGAGGGGCTGACGAATAAAGAGAATGAGAGAGAGAGAGAGAGAGGGTTGGATGTTGTGGGGATTGTGAATCAGGAAGTGAAACAGATTAGCAAGGAGGAAGTAAGGACTGCTATGAAGAGAATGAAGAATGGAAAGGTGGTTGGCCCAGATGACATACCAGTGGAAGCATGGAGGTGCTTAGGAGAAATAGCAGTAGAGTTTTTATTCAGATTGTTTAATGAAATCGTAAAAAGTCAAGGGATGCCTGAGGAGTGGAGAAAAAGTGGAAAAAGTGTTTTGGTACCTATCTTTAAGAATAAGGGTGATGTGCAGAGTTGTAGTAACTATGGAGAGATAAAACAGATCAGTCGCAGCTTGAAGTTATGGGAAAGAATAGTGGAAGCTAGGTTAAGAAGGGAGGTGATGATTAGTGATCAGCAGTATGGTTTCATGCTGGGAAAAAGAACTACAGATGCGATGTTTGCTGTGAGAGTGTTGATGGAGGAATATAGAGAAGGTCAAAAGTAGTTGCATTGTGTCTTTGTGGACTTAGAGAAAGCATATGACAGGCTGCCTAGAGAGAAGTTGTGGTATTCTATGAGGAAGTCACGAGTGACAGAGAAGTATGCAAGAGTGGTACAGAATATGCACGAGGGTAGTGTGACAGTGATGAAGTCTGTGGTGGGAGTGCCAGATGCATTTAAGGTGGAGGTGGTATTACATCAAGGATCAGCTCTGAGCCCTTTCTTATTTGCAGTGGTGATGGACAGGTTGACAGATGAGATCAGACAGGAGGCCCCGTGGACTATGATGCTTGTAGATGACATTGTGATCTGTAGTGACAGTAGGGACCAGGTTGAGGAGACCCCGGAGAGGTGGAGATATGCTCTAGAGAGGAGAGGAATGAAGGTAAGCAGGACTAAGGCAGAATATATATGTGTGAATGACAGGGAGACTAGAGGAATGGTGAGGATGCAGGGAGTAGAGTTGGCAAAGGTGGATGAGTTTAAGTACTTGAGATCAACAGTTCACAGTAATGGTGAGTGTGGAAGAGAGGTGAAGAAGAGAGTACAGTCAGGGTGGAATGGGTGGAGAAGATTGTCAGGAGTGATTTGTGACAGACAGGTACCAGTAAGAGTGAAAGGGAAGGTCTACAAGAGGGTAGTGAGACCAGTTATGCTATATGGTTTGGAGACGGTGGCATTGACAAAAAGGCAAGTGTCAGAGCTGGATGTGGCAGAGTTAAAGATGTTAACATTTGCACTGGGTGTGATGAAGATGGACAGGATTAGGAATCAGTATATTAGAAGGTCAGCTCAGGTTGGACAGTTTGGAGACAAAGCCAGAGAGGCGAGATTGCATTGGTTTGGACATGTGCTGAGGAGGGATGCTGGATATATTGGGAAAAGGATGCTAAGGATGGAGATACCAGGTAATAGGAAAAGAGGAAGGCCTAAGAATAGGTTTATAGATGTGGTGAGAGAGGACATGCATGTGGTTGGTGTGACAGACCAAGATGCAGAGGACAGGAAGAAATGGAAACAGATGATCCACTGTGGCGACCCCTAATGGGAACAGCCTAAAGAGAAGAAGAAGATTGCCATAGCATGATTAAGAGTTTAAACTCATAATGTGTCTTTTCTAGTTTAGTTACTTGAAAGGTTAGTGTTAGAATGGACTTACACTATGAAACTCTTTAACTGTTTTACTGTTTAAAATTATTGTCTATTACTGTATTAATACCAACAGCCACTCATGTTGTATGTCATGAGCTCTACTTTGTGTTACATTCACTTGTACAAACTGTGGATCTTTTCTCCCCGGGCATCTGCTGAAAAAGAACCTGTGTCCAGTTGTAATTTCCCAATAAACAAATGTAAATAAAATAAAATAAAATAAATAAATAAAATGAAAATTCTGAATAAAACTTTCAGTGTAGTTTGACACATCCAAAGATTTCTGGTGGCTATATGAAGTCTAGAAGTTGAAGTGCTCTTCATTACAACAAAATCAATGGCTATGATAAGATTTCTGAAGTTGAGAAAATAAATCCATAACAATATAATATGCCTTTAATGAACTTAGACATTTCATTATGATACAGCTAGCATCCTGTAGTTTTCAAAACTTTGTGTAGGTCTGAATTTTGGATTTCTCTAAATATGTTTATGTCGTCAGTGACGTGTCTGACAGTTGTCATTTCCTCCTGCACTTGCTTTTCTGAGTTATAAGTAATTGTGCAACTGTGTTAATCCCAAAATCCAAATATTTATATTTTTAAAGCACAAGGAGTAATAAATATTACGATGCTGCTTCTCTAAGACAAAAGTTCTAATTGGTTGTACCTCACTGTGTAGTTTAGTTTGCTGAAAATATCCCATTCATAACAAGATTTGTGTTATCAAATGGGCATCAGATGCCTCACTGTGGAAAAGGCTGATGGTCCTGTCAACAATGATTCTGAATTCTTCAGCATTGTTTAGCTTGATTCAATTAGTAATAGTCAACAAAATGGTAACTTTTTATGTCATATTTGCTTCTTCAAGATTTAAAAGTTATTTTTACCCATTTCACCTATAATGAAAAATAGCTTTTCCTTTATGACACTGATGTACAAGTTTTTCTAAGAAACATGTCAGCAGTTTGTCTTAAAATTTTGCAGTTTTTCTTTGCAAGTTAATATGTCTGTGTAGGGATTCACTTTACATGCTCGAAATGCTAAAATATCGAATTTTAATATTTACATTACATTTACAATTTTAAAATTGTAAAGTCAAATGGACGGAAACCCCGAACCCGGAAGTGTTGAATGGATTATGTTGAAGCCATGGTACAGATAGCGCATTAGGTAAGTGTACTGTTTTTGAGGTTTTGGAGAGGGTTTGTGAGTGTTTGAGTGTGTTGGAGTGTTTGAGGTGTGGGTTAGGGTAGGTATTGTGCAGTGTGAATGTGTTAGTGTTGGGAGTGCTGGTGTTTGTGTATATGTGATGTGCGTTTGTGCGGGGGGGCTGTGGAATGTGCAGTGCTGGGTTGTGTGTGGTTTGGAGTGTTGTGTAACCTCGGAGTTAGTATATATAAGTGGAGGGGTGTTGGGGGTGCAGGAGACTTGCCCCCCTGCATATACTAAGGGTATGTGTGTGTATGTGTTTGGTTGTGTGCGTCTGTGGTATATTTATTGTAGGGAAATGTTCGGAGGTATGTACAGTGGTGTATGTATGTGTTTTGTTGTGTGTGATGTGTGTTTGATGGGAGTTTGTATATTCGCGGTTTTGTGTTTCGCATTTGTGTATGCTCGGTGTTTAGGGGATTCGACTTTATAGTTTTGTGATACTGAATTTCGATAATTCAGTATTTCGATGCTATAAGGTGAATGCCTGTGTAGACATTTTGCAAATTCTGTACAACTGACTTTTTAGTGTATTGTAACTGCAAAAGAATTCACTATCACATTCTCTGCATATGGATAACTATAAAATGATTCCCCAGTTCCTTTGACTACATATATTCAAGACTCTTTTTTTTTTCTCCTGTTTGCTGTAAGGACCTTCTTTTAGGCATGTATCTGTTGTTAAAATTAATGTTATGATTTGCTTAGGTAGTATGTATCCAGTGTATTTGCACATAAAACTTATTTTGGTAAAATCTCAGGCTATGCTTTTAATGACAGAAAAAAGTACTTACTTTTTGCACTTTAAACATGCATTGCTCCTCGTTTTGGCTCTTTTTTACTTTCTGTTGCTTTTCAGTCTGAATTTTTGTTAAGTATTTTAATAAGCCTAGATGCTGTTTTCTAACTTTATCAAGAATCTTGTTTTCTTTTCTTTCTAGATTTAATATCCTTTTCTCTTCATTCTTCCCAATATGAACAAATATTTGTTTTAAGTATTAATAACATTTATTAGAAAAAACAGAACTATTTATTCACGTTTGTTGCATACTAAGCTCTATCTCTCTTTCCCTGTCTCACACACATACACACACACACACACACACACACACACACACACACACACACACACACACACACACACACACACACACACACACACACACACACACACACAATGTGTACAACTGTAGTATTTGAAGGGAAGAAAGAATCTGAACACACATCTGTGTTTATTATATATTTATTTACTGACATTTGCTTACAAGGAAAGTCTGACTGGACAATGGTAACCATTTTCAGCTGAGTTCTGGGGACAAAAGCTCCAATAAAGTCAACATTAAGATACTCACATACATAAGTAACATATGAGAGAAATAACTATTGCAATTGACTTACTATAGCTGCTATAGGAAATTAAATACAATGTTTTTATGGTATAAACACACAAATTGATTGACTTACAGGAAGTGGCAAAACAGTGATAGTACAGGGCATTTCCTGCAGATCTCTCAAGACTGTAGTTGAAGGGATTTTCTTTTATTTTATGATATAATAGCATATCTCTAACAGGAACATGGTCACACTCAAGCAAACAAACAAGCAAGCACACACATACAAACACACACACACACACACACACACACACACACACACACACACACACACACACACACACACACACACACACACACATGCATGCACTAGCCTAGTTATGCACAGATGCAGGCACACAGACACACAAACACACATGCACACACAGACACACACACACACACACACACACACACACACACACACACACACACACACACACACACACACACACACAAGGAAAGATGAACAACTTTTATATTATAAGTACAGCAATAGTTTTAATGCACAGCTCTATCTCACAAGAACACTCTCACACACAAAGAAACACACTCATGCACATGAATTCTGACACACACACACACACACACACACACACACACACACACACACAAATTCACTCACTCACTCACTCACTCACTCACTCACTCACTCACTCACTCACTCACTCACTCACATACTTCTCAATTTTCAAGCCAAGCTTAATTGGGAGAAAAATGCACAAAGCTTTTAATTATAAAAGGCAGAAATCAGGAACAACTTTTAATTATTACCCTAATTCACATAAACGTTAGTAGAATAGCAGGTCTTTGCATCAGTGTGCATTTTCACAACAATAAGAATTGTGAAACTATAATTTCTGAAGCTAAACTATGGAACAACCTACCAAATAGTATTACTAGTATAGACAACCACAAGAAGTTTAAACTTACACTAAAAACTACCTCTAGAATTCCTAGACATGCCTTTGTTCAAGATGATATGTATCTTCCACATGCCTATGTCCTTCCCGCTTAACTACACCCCTCTTGCATCCCTATGTTTTTTTTTTCCTCGCAAAACCCTCTAATCATTCAGCTTATAGTATATAAACTACTAACCAAAAATCCCCCCTTCTTTTGGAACTACTCAGCTTAACTCACAATCTCCTGTAACACTCCTTCCCATTACACTTTCTCTTTTACTTCTATTTCCCACTAACCTTTATAGTCTTAATATTACTTTTGTCTCTCAAAACCTCTTGTAACATTATTTAAAATGTAAAATTGCCATATACATTCATTGCTACCAAATGTTGCTGCACAAATGTATACCATGAAATGTTCAATTTGATTATGTACATATGTGATGATATATTTACTGCTTTTGTAAAATGACTAGTATATTAACTTTGATGATTTATTGTACTACTATTGTCAACACTATATGACTTTCCTGGTCACCAAATGTCTATGAATAAATAAATAAATAAATAAATAAATAAATAAATACGTTATCTACTGCTGTAATCCTCAACAATTTACCAAAAAAGTCAAAATTTTTATGAGTGACAGATATGAAGCAAAACCAGGGATTTTCTGTAAAATTCTGAATAGCTGAGAGGTATGCTCACACACCAATCTGTTCCTTTCCACTACACAGGCATAGTACCCCATTGACACATGGATGGACATAATACAAAGACATCCTTTAGAAAATCAAGCAAAGGCCTCTGTGGGATACCCTGTGAGGAAGGGCAGGCTTTCAATGTGCATAACAAAAGCATGGTGCAGACAGATTCAAGAAATGTCAGCACCAGGTTTTATCTAGATAGAAAGTGACTAATGGGAGTGTAGAAAAATTTCCAAAGTGTGTAAGTATATGTACTGACAACATGAATATTGGGCAAAATCTTCCACAGACATCACCTGTTACTTTTATTATTATTTATTATTATTTATACTATATAATGTTGAAGCAGCATATAATGATATATTCACATGATTAAAATGCAGATTTTTATTTTTTGATATAATATGTTTTTCAACATTTCTTTTTAAGTACTTTGTACATTAAACTTTTTTCTTTGACAAAAGGTGATAACATTTACAATTGTCCTTGAGCACTGTGTTAGACTTAGCTTCTGCAGTGGTTGCTATTACTTTGCTGTCTTTTCTTCCCAGTGATTAAACTGACATTTAACAAAGATGCTACATCAGATTTTCAGTGCTCTGGTTGGGTGACCAGTTATTATATAACTAAAATTGTATTATAAACATCATGACAGATGCAGTATAAGTTAAAATAATAACCACAATGCTGTTTTAGATGCATCATTCTAAAGATGATGTATAGTAAGAAGCATATGTTTTGTTATGGATCGCAAACCAGTCAATTCCAGTCATTAAAGTATATATGTGCCTTCAAATCATAGTGAAAAATAATTAGAAGCCCTATATTTAGGTAGTAATTTTATACCTTCCACACTAGTAAAATGTAGAGGTCTGAAGGAACAAATGTTGTAGCTGTGTCAAAGTCTGAAATTTCCAGTCTGACCCATTATTGTTTCATACCACTTGTATTCATTAAATGCATTTTTTTCTTAAAAAGCATACTCCTAGCTACTGCCTTACTTTGCTGATTATATTAATAGGAAATTAGGATGCTATGGCATCAGAGAGTAAATAATTTGAAAATAAATGTAGACTCCACACTATATACATATGAAAGAGACCCAGGTTTAGGTGATATTTTAGATACTGCTTCTGAATGTATTTAGAAACTTGGCATCAGTGTTTTTAAATTTGGTATAAGGTACTATGTTTTGCATCTTCTTGCAAGTAAAGAAACTTGCATTATTAACTAGAGAATAACTTTATCTTATGCATATTATGAATTTACAGCTCTGCTTTGTCAAGAGGAGATTTTGCATATAATCAAACAAAAAAGAGCCATGGCACCTTACACATTCCTAACTCTTTTAAAGTCACTCAAAAGGCACTGGGAATTAAATGTTAACTAAAACTCCTGGTGTTCAAATGTTGCTCATTCTAGGTCAGCTTACTTGTGCAGTTGGCCAGCCTATTAGCAATGGGTCACAGATTACTGTGTGCATACAATGCAGAAAGTCTGCAATCTATTTTAGAGTGGGCTTCCATCCATAAGTATGTTTTGCATTACTATATTGCAGTCGCTCTGGAGATAATGTTAAAAAAACAGCAAGAGCCAAAGACTTCCTGAAGGCTAATCCTTTCAGGGTCACATGATTCTTTTCAGATTCTATCTCAAGAGACATTTCTGTTAACAATAGGTTTTACTGCTGTCTGTGAGCTGGAGAAAATCCTGTTGCTCTAGTGTAAACAATATGTGGAATTTCAGTGTATCATGGTTATTTGCTTAACACAATGTATGCCAGTGCTAGCTAGACTAGTAAGTGTCAATTCGATAGTGTGGGAAAATCTATATTACGGTAACCGAGTCAACAAGAAGTTTTTTTTTCTCCTTTTTTTTTGAGCACTGAAACAACTGTATCTAACTGACCGATCTTTTGACTGCAAGGCTCTTTGAACAAGGGTTACATGCCTGCTGAGGAAGGGGTTACAAATAAAATGGATGACACAGAAAGGTCACAGTGGCAATCCACCTCCTTGACAAGTAGTCAGAATAAAGTAGATTTTTAATAATCTGCATTAATCCATAAAAGCACATATGCTCTGTCTCAAGGGTAGAATCTAAATCTTAGATACCATTGCAGCAGTGAATGAACATTAGTCAGGAAGTGCATATGAAATTCAGTTAAAAATTATTGTGACCCTCCCTTTTACGTGCTTCTTGCTTATATAGTCTCACTTTAATGTGTAATTGTATTTTTTGAAACAATAAATGCCCTGAAGAGTCCCTTAGCTGATTTGCCTACACAAGTGTGGTAGTATAGCATACTGTCTAGCAAAAATCAACAGAATCTGGCCTACATTTATTTTACATTCAGGTGAGTCATATATCCGCCATTTGTATACTGGGTAACAATGATCACATCTCTGTACTCCTGAGCCACCAGTTATACACACTCTGCCCACTATTAATGTTTTTTTTTTTATTTACTCACTTATATCATGTGAGGTAATCTATTTCCTGAGCGACTGACTGTTATCACAAAGAAATGAAAAGTACTGCATATTCTTTGCCACAGGCCATGTACAGGAGTTTATTTTTATTTTATTTTCTTAGGTTGTGGGATTGCAGTGCTTCCTAAAAAATCAGTTAATAGTTTAAGTTTGGCAATATAAAAATAAATCCAAAGAAGGGATCAGCCAAAGTAGAATTTGCTTGAGGCAATTACTGCACCATAATATAGAGCAAGTTATAAGCCAGTTGTGTTTTAACAGATGGTCTGCCTGCATGGATAAAAATGAATTTGTGTAATAATATGAGGAAATGAGAGCTACCTCCATCCACACACACGCACATTTTTATTTGAATAATTTCACATGTAGCACTCTAAAATTAGATAATTTTTCATACATTCCCAAGCAGTAATCAGTTTCACTGAGCAGTAAAGGTAGGCTTTTGCTAAAGGATACTTAAACCATGGTATTGTTTAGAGCTGATAAATACAGAGAAGGCAATGAAACTTGGCCTACACTACTCTGCATCTAGACAATAATAAGTAAAAGGAAATGATTAACTTTTATTATGTTAATGTTGAAAGTAATATAATAATTAGAATGGCTATAGCATTGTTGCTTTCTTTTCATTTTATGAATTTGCAAGACTGATCATGTATGACCGTGAAATAGGTCATCTTTGCAGATGACATTCCCCCGGATTTACTAATCTTCCATGCAGGACTAGCTTAGTCCTGCATGGAAGCGGCCATTTAGGAGCAGGACGGCAGTGCGCTATGCATATTAATGAAGGCGCGCTGCCTGAGCTCCTAATCTTACACAGAGCGTTAAGAGTGCAGGGGGCATGTCTGAGAGCAGAGCTCTCAGAATATACACGCCCATGCAATGAAGAACAGCAGAAAGCTCTAAAAGAATGTGCGAGACCGCTCATAGGTGTCCACATACCCCACAGCAACATTCCCCCAATGTGTACAAGAGCATTAGTAAACACAAGCAATATAACGATACATTTTCTTTTATGAAACAGATTAAATTTAACCATAGGTGCGCAGGTTTGCCCATCGCTTAGCTACAGTTAATGCAGCTTAAATGGCAGAAGAGGATAAAAAGGAAGATATATGCAAATGAAGCATTATAGCAATAGTGTAGTGGGCAGAGCATTCGCCTTACGAGCAGCCCTTCCTGGTTCGAGTCCCACTACAACACATTCCATTTTCCATGTCAAATCATGTTATGATCAATATTTTTAGTTGCATAACCTATTAAATAATATATATTTGTGAAGTGGAGTACTACATTAAATGCAGATGTGAGGTGTCAGTGTCATGATGTTGCAAAGTCCACAGATAATCACAGGAATCAAGGATACAAATGGAAGGTAAAATGTGTAATGAATGATAACTCCATACAGCTTCCAAATCCCCCACCTTCCCAAGAACCATTACACATTAGTGTCTAAATTAGTACAGTGATAAGTGGGAGTAAGCACTAGTAAGCAAGTGTAAGCACTATTAAGCAGTAGTAAGCAGGAGTGAGCATATGTAAGCACTAGTAAGTGGGTTTAAGCCTGTTTGCGTGAGGGTAAGCAATGCGTACACAGGTTAAGCAATATTGAAGCTAACTCTCTGTAAGCATATTTAACCAAAGGTTAGCAGTGCTTACCCTCGCACAAACCCGTGCAAACCTGCTTTCAAGTGTTTAAAAGTGCCCTAATCACTCTCTATCCAACAGCCATTGTTCTGCCCAGCAACACAATAAACAGCCTTGCAGGTCTTGAACCCAGGACCTTATACACTATAGTCACAGTAGTTAACCACAAAGCCATTACAGCAGTACATAAGAATGAGGTGTCACCAAACAAATCCTCACTATAGTAAAATCAACCTGAACATGTGAAAGGAATCAGTATACAGTCGTATGTTCTATAACCTACTACATAACATAAATATGTGAACTGGAGTACAGAAGTAAGCCCAGATGTGAGGTGTAATTATAATAGAGTGTTGAAGTCCCCTATTAAACACAAGGACCCAATACAGTGTATGTACACATGAATCATGGATACCAGACAAATATATAAGATGTAATGAATAATAAATCAATGCCAAAAAGCAAATATAATGCAAAGTAAATATTAAGCAATGCTAAGCATTGCACAGGCCAGCTTAGTTGGTATAAGCAATGTGTAGGCCAGCTAACTCAAATTGCCCAGTGGTATACCCCTTCAAACCATGCCAACCGTAGGTAAGCAGGTTTGCCCATAGCTTAGCCTTCTTTCAAAACAGGCCAATCACGGCAAAGTTTGGGAATTCAGCCCTACTTAAACCCAACAGGTGGGAATACATCTCATAACTGGTTGTAGCTTCCCCTTGCAGGCACCATGTCAGAAAGGGGAGAGGGAGTGTGCTTTTGGGTGTAGTGCTAGGGCATCTAGGAGTCCAGAGTCATGGCAGGACTCCTTGTCAAAGACCATGAGCAGAGACTGCTGCAGGGCCAGTACCAGGGTTCCCAATATAAAGCGGAAGCCTGGGACCATCTCGCCCATGACCTCACCAGTGCCACTGGCATACCCCAAACTGGTGAGCAGGTCAGGCATCACTATGCTGACCTGATGCAGCATAAGGGGGATCTCTCAGATCAGTGGATCCAAGAGGCTAGGATGGTAGGGGTTGTCCCAGCTGTGTGTAAGTATCACTCCACTACCTGTTTAATAATTGCCAGCTCATGTATATTATGGATAGGTATGGCTAAATATTCCTCTTATGTCCTTCACAGTGGCAAGTGAGCGGGCCATGAACTAGGAGGCCCATGGATGTCGCCTGCAGAGGTTGCGATGCGAGACAGGTTAGTAATACTCTTGCATATACTGTCATAGGTAATAAATCTAAAAGCATTAGTAGGTTAATTGCCAGTATAAAACCTGTAATGTTTAAGGCAAGTACTGCATACACCGGAGAATATGGCAGGAAGAGTCTCATATAGTTTGTAAGTAAATAAAAGCATAATAGCCTGACAATAAAGGTCTAACTGCTGGAATGCATGTGTATACTCTGGTATTATATGGTAATGTAGATTTGCAATCACTTAATAGTACTGTTGTATTAAGCACTGTTACCTACACTGTGCAACATAAATAGAATGTGTAGGAATGTCTGTATATGACTAGTGTAATCCCCAGAAGTCATTTAGTACAACTGAGAGAGACACAGACAGAAAACAGTGCAAAGACAGACAACAAAATCCAAATAGCACATGCAACTAAGACGTGAACTGTTGTATTTTTAGCACACACAGCCATGGTTCGAATCCTGGGAGTGGTAGTAGTCTGCATACAGAATCATACCCCACAACTGTACAGATATGTCCAGAATGTCCAGTAAATTGGCCCATATCTGCTGCCTGTCACTCTGTCCCCCTAGGAAATCAGTGGGATGATCCCAGACGTATAGGCAGCAAACAAGAAATACAACTGATTGTCACACATCTATGATAACAAACCTGCCACTCTAGCAACTCCCCAAACTGTTATGAGAGAAATAAGCCAAGTATGTCCTATCTACACCCCTATGTTGTCAAGCTGTGACCAGAGTGTGTACAGTAACAGAGTGAGATGTATGTGCATAATACTAATGTGAAATCTGGTACTTTGTGTGGCAAAATATAGGTAGTGCTAACAAAAATTGCTCCCACAGGTACTTCGGATACAAACACTGTGCCAAGAAATAAAATCCTGATACCCTGTACTGGTACTGTTTACTCTGGTATTGTATGGAATTGTGAGTGTTGCAATTGCAATGAATAATAAGGTATCACTGATCACTGTCACCCACACTCCACTAAATAATATAACCGTCTAGATAATCCTGTATAAGAGTGTTGTAAGTCACTAAAGGTTGAAGAGGGCAATCGTCTACATATGTCCCGGTTCACCTGCATGTGGTGAAGACATGACCAGAGTCTGTGCAAGAAGAGATGGACAGGTATGTGCATAACATCAACCTGGAATCTGGGAGTATGTGTAGAAACAGTGTTAACAAACAATTCCTCCACAAGTATACCAGGTATACTGCAGGTAAAACCAGTTCATGTATAAATATGTCGACAGACATATCACTGCCCAAACTAAGGCAAAAGGGTAGTGTAGTAATACTTGTAAGCTACAGATAACAGCACTGACTAGGAAAGTAATACGAACTACAGGAATATACTAGTTGTTAATTGACATCTTTCTCACCCCCTCGCCATATCTCCAACAATACACTAAATACCCACCTCAACTGGTAGGTGATGACTCCATTGTTATGTTGGGACATATGTCCTATTGGTTGATAATTATTGAAATCTGTTTCTATGCATGTGCTATGTTGAAATACTCCATCATTGGTGGCATGGTGCCATCAATGTACCTGCATGCTGTTGTTATTACCACTATGGTCTCATATATGCATATGTTCTGTTTGCTATGCAACTGTTCCATATCTGATGTCTGGGTTAATGGGAATATCTATGCATGCTGTTATAGCTAACCCTGGAATGTGTTGACTATTACTAATCCACATATGTTGATACACCTTAAACACCATAGCACGTATGAGAATGTGGGTCCCAGCAGACCCACCTGTCCCATCTCAGCTGGCCATGGCACCGGGCACCAGCACATCTAGGCCCAACCAGGGACCACATTATCTGTTGGTCCTTCACCACCTTTGGATGGAACCACCTCACGGGATAGGGTTCACCCCCCCCGGGAGCTGGCACAGACAGGAAGCTGTCACCCATCGCAAGGTCCAGGTTGTGGTGCACAGAGAGCTCAAGCAGCAGTTTGGAGATCGTCTACACCAGCTCAAGGGCTGTGTGTCATGACTAAAGGGTTGGCCTGGCTCTCCAACTCAGCACCCAGCACAGCCACCTTTGGGGCAGTGAAGGTGCAGTGGTGACTGCCCATGAGTGGGGATCTCAGTCCCAGTGTTTCTACCAGGGGGCTCATGGGCTTCCAATTTCCCAACACCTCTCTCCATCAAGGTGTTTACCCCCCACATGAGTCATGTACTGCCCCTGTGATAGAGCGATAGAGTCTGCCCTTCCTCCCTCGATTCTGTGACCTGTCCCTGATAGGAAAAGGGCTCTGCAGTTGAAAAGAAGTGATAGCCCTAGGTCTGGCTCCAGTGTAAACATTAATAGTGGAGTCACCATTGTCGTCAGAATGGGACTTCCTTTTTTTATGAAAATGTATCAGGGGTGCTACCTCAGCAGTACTATGGTGGTGTGATGACTCAGCTCCGCTTCTGGTCAACTGAGCCAGTTCTGTGGAGTTGGCATTCGTGGCTCCTCCCATTAAAGATACAGACTGATTCAGAGATTCCCTGGTAGTTTCACACAAAGGGTCCGATAAAAGATACTAGGACCTTCTTACAAAGATTATATATGGCTACTTCTGATTTGAGTGCTGATTATATTTTAGTGACAATGGATGTAGAGTCACTTTTTACTGTGATCCCCAATACTTGGAGTATAGAAAATGTCAGGAAATGTATGCATGTCACCCATTGTTTTACTGAGGACAAGATCAATTTAATTTGTGCCCTTTTAGAATTGGTTTTAGAAAACAATGTCTTTTTGTTTGAAGATCAATTTTATGCACAAAAGGTTGGCATGGCAATGGGCACAGCCTGTGCCAACAGCTACGTCAATCTTGTGTTGGTACAATGGGAGAGAGACATATTATTTCAAGCTGAGGGCTTCTCTGAGCATATCTTATGGTATGTAAGATTTGTTGACAATTTTTTTTGTTGTGGAGGGGGTCAGTTGAGAGTCTCATGCAGTTTATAGAGTTCCTACATCAATCTACAGATTTTTTAAGATTTACTTTAAAATATGCTTTTGATGAAATTGAATTTTTTGATGTTAAGGTGAACAAAACTGATTTGACTAGCCTAGTAACTAGTATTTATAGGAAACCCACAAGAAAGAATAATCTGCTCCATAGAGATAGCATGCATCCCTAGGCATGTTACCCGAAATGTTGTTAAGGGGCAGGTGAACAGGGTCATGAGACTCCATAATAATGACAAACAGCTTGCAGAGGCCCTGGAGACCTTGAAAATGGATTTTCTAGATAGAGGCTACAAGGAAAAGGATATTGACAGTTGTATTACTGATGCGCATAAGGAGAGAGAGGGCAAATGCAGGCCTTATTATGCTGCTGCACCTAACACTGAAGCCATAGCTACAGAACAAAGGACAGGATTGATTAGGTTTCCTCTCACATATTCTTCTGATGTTAGTAGTATATGTGATATTGTCAAAAGGAACTGGGGCAATTTGGATATTGTAGATGAATTAAGAAATGCCATAGATACCGTTCCACACTTTTCTTTTAAAAATAACATATCCTTGAAAAGGCATCTGTGCTACAATACTTCTACTTTTAACAAGGTTTTACAGTCAGAGAGGCATGGTATTTTTAAAGGCAGGAATTGCACAGCCTGCAAGTTTATACACTCTAGTCCAACTTACATGCACTCTAATATGCACTTTAAAATAGATACAAACTTTTATGCTGATTGCAGGACTAAGAACATTGTTTATTTTAGTTACTGCACTTTCTGCCATGCTTTTTATGTAGGCATGAGTAACAGACAACTCAAAGACAGGGTGCTGGAACATCAGTGAGACATTAGAAATAAGAAAGACACCAATGCCCTTGCTAAGCATATTATGTGCCATGGACAGGAACATAATTTTAAATTCCTTGTGCTAGAGATAATTCTTGAGAGTTTGAGAGGGGGAGATCTTAGGAATCGCACAGAATCTGCAGAACAAAAATGGATTCTGTCTCTTAATGCTGATAAAATACCAGGTCTTAATGAAGTTGTCTCTCTTAAGCCTTTTTTAAAAGCTAGACCTCTCAGACACTGAGTATAGGATTGTTTTCTATACATATTTTTTTACATTTATTTCTTATCTTTTTTATATGTTTCATTTGCCTGCTTTCTTGTTGTGACATTTTTCTCCTACATAATTGATGCTTTTATCACTGCTTTAATTGACTAATTAACTTATGGTATTTAACTGCATTTGTTACTAGTTTAGAACAGTCTGATGAAGCGGTGAGAGCACACCGTGAAAGTGCTTACCCTCTTTTGTGTGCATTAAAGTTTATTATTTTACCTTCAGCTGTGTTAGCTTTGATATTAATACAGTAGTCTGGAAAGGTTTACATATGTTGCTGTCCAGGCCGAGACCTTCAAGTAGTACAATAGTAAAGAAAGACTGGGCCACAGGATAACAATCAATCAAAGTAATGCAGATGTATAGTCCAGCAGCCTCTATCCACACTCTGTACACAATCCCTAGGGGGTAAAGACCTCAGTTGACACAATGGGATGTATCTATTACATAACATGGCATAACTGACACCATCACAAAAACACTAACAAACAGAACAGTCTGTATGGCAGGAAGCAGTAGGCCTCCATTTACCCAAGGTGCATTGTATGGTAATGTACATCCATATACCTTAAGGCAGCTTACCCCTGATACCCCCACATGTTTTAACAGCTATGGTGCATCCCCCCTAGACTCAATAATACAGAGCCATATACCACTGTTACATACACTGGCCTCTGAAGTGCATAAGGGCACACGTGTATTGTGTAGGTGAAGCCCACACATATATGGACCCAACCCCACAATATGTGTGGGGGACACAACAGCAGTGGACTGATAGCAGGAATGGCAGCATGACATACTCACAGCCCACTACATAACAAACCCTGACAGCATGTCATATGTACAAAGCCTGGTATGTAGGTGGAGGACAGAGGCTGGAACACAGGCCTTTATGTGTAAAACTGTTGTCATACACTAAGCAAGTCACTGGTGTTACAGGATAGTCTGCAACATACCCTTAGTCAGGGATATGAAGTTAGAAACAGAAATGGATGTAGCCATGTACTGATAGCACTCAACACACACACTGCCAGTGATATATCTGACACAAGACCTGTGTAGTGGACAGACAAAACATAATAGGCACACCTCTGGCCATTAGGTGGATAGGTCCACAGTTGAGAGCTATGCATGCAGACTGCATTCCAAGTTAAACTAGTATGTACACACAAACCCTGTAACACCGGTGCTATACAATGCATAGAACAACACTACTCACACTCTGTCTGTAGTTCTGGAACCTCCTACAAATATGTAGCTGGACTGTGTGTGCAGGTTCTCCTGTAAGAGGTATTGCTACTTGCTGTCTGTAACACTGCTGCCCCCACACAGGAAGGATGTCCATTATACAGGAAAGGTAAAGGGACCATGCCCACATGATGTAGGGATTTATAGTAGTTGGTTGCCATGACGGTGGTAATTGGAAGTACTAAACAGCATGCTGCATGCAGATAGCAAGTGGAGGACACTGAATGGTGCAGAGTTCATCACCTGATCATGTGCATCACCTACAAAATCCATGCTGCAATCTATGCAAAGCAGCTCATTCCATTTACTGGAGAGAGACTGAGAGAAAGAGAGAGAGAAAGAGAGAGTGCATATAAGGCACAAATAAACAAACAAAAAAAAACATCTACCAAACCATCCAGAAGAGACTTCATTCCCAGAACAGGTTTGTGAAGTATATATGCATGTAATTGACCATAGTTCTTATTTTTATTTATTTTTATTTTACATTTGTTGACCGGGCTAGTCTAACTGGATATATGTCCATTTTCAGTAGAGGCCCGGGGAGAAAAGCTCCACTGCAGCATTATATAAATTGACACAAATTAGTAAGTATAAGACATAACAGGATAATATTTAAAAATTAATTAAACATAGAAACCAATTTAAGTAGATTTATACAACCTAAGAGGAAACAAAATGACATGAATATGCAAGTACATATAGGTTACATATACCAGGATTTACATGTAAGAAGCTTAGACAACATTAGAGAGAAAGAAACATATATACATGTATACGTTGGTCATATTATAACAAAATTTTATTTTTTATTTTTTGCATCACAGATGAATGTTATGGTCATGTGAAGGTGGTGGTTAAGAGGAGGAAATACTTGGTCCATAATAATGGGATAGATGATGTGGAATGATTTATATGTGCCTTCAGGTGTTGTAATGATGTTAAGCTGAACAACTGCTAAGGACAATAGAGTCTGTCCCTGTGGGTAGTGGGCCATACCTGTCAACTGTACAGAGCAGCACTGACTGATAAGATGTAAGCCATCATAGTGTGATTTGTGTAATAGGAAGTATGTATATTACTGTGGCCAATAGCTGGTGGTGGAAGTAATGCCATAATGATGGACACATGGGTTCCACAGTCTATGTCTTGCAGGATACTCTGGTTAACCTCTATTGTAGCATGCAGGAATGCCATAGGTGTGTAATAGGGTTACCTGCAATCTGACCCTACATATACCCCCTAATGTCAGGCTGTGTCCATATGTGGCACCTGTCTGTATTGTAGCAAGGCAGAACAGTGCAGCTGTGCAGGAAGGTTTTTTGAGATTGTGGACCTAATGTCTGAATGTACCCCACATATAGGTATGCATATATGTACATATATATATATATATATATATATATATATATATATATATACATATATATATATATATATATATATATATATATATATATATATATATATCTCGACATGTGTGTCCACAAATATACAGATACCCATGTGTAGACATATATATGAACACATATATACATCATATATATCTACACATATATAGATATATACCTATATGGACATGTCTACATATATGCAAACACACACACACAAACATATATGTGTGTAAATACATATTCCCTATATTACCACCACAGTGCTGCATACTATGTGTGAGGAAGCAGCACACATAGCAATACAAACAGATATCTACAGCTGTCAGTGTGTGCAACATGGATGGGTATGTCACATTTGAACCCCATGTTGGGACCACATTGCCCTTGTCTGTGAAGTATGGAATGGGAATATGGGGAAGTATGGCAGGTATAGATGTGGAGGTAGTTAGGGTTGGTAGATATAGAGGACAGCCTACAGGGGTGGTATGTGATACATGTGGTGATTAAACACCCTGGATGGTGTGTGTGGTCTGTGATGTGGATGCCCCATGGGCCCCAATATAGACTCAATGGGAACAAGCCTCCAACCCACTGCTACTCACAACAGCTGTCCACATCCCAAAGGTCCCTGGCCTGGAGGCTGATCAGAAGGAGCATGTGGACCCTGTGAATGTGTACTAGGTGCCTCAAGGTGATGTAGCACATCCCACATGTGCATGTGGAGCCCGTTATGGAACAGACCCTGGACCTGACCTCAGGGGACAGGAACATGTCTGTGTGTGCCCCCAGGGTGGGACAACATCTCCTGAGTTGGTTCTACCTGATGGTATTGCTGGACCAGTACATAAGGAGGCCCCAGGGTGGGTCACATATGTGATGTGGCCTGGTAACATGGGCAGATGAGTTTGGAGAGGTGGTTCTACTGGCCAATAGTACATATACATGCTATTGTGTCACTGTTGTAGAACATATGTCAGTAGTAATGCTCTACACAATCCCAGAACATGTCTAACAGCATGCATAGATAACCCCACTAACACAGAATGTTAGATGTGCAGCAAAAACATAGCAAGCATACTGCAGGCATATACAGAACCATTGTGGCCTTGACCATGGCATGCAGGTGAATAATCTGTAACAGGCCAGCAATGATAGTGTCCACACATGGAACATGGCTATAAATACACTGCACAAAGCATGGTACAGTACAATATCTTCCCACTGGTAGGTATGCTGTAGCCATACCTATTGAGTTTTGTGTTCAGTTTGTTGTTGCTGATATGGTGGGGGGGTGACTGTGATGTGTATCAAGAAGTGTGGTAATCTTACGGCATGACTTGCTCGCACCTGTGTCCAGCTTTATGTCTTTCAGGCATGATGTCCCATGGAAGGCTGCCAGCATACACAGCAGCTGAAAATGACATTCTGGTAAATGACCTCATACCGCACTATTAAGTCTTGCTTGGCCAGGCGGTCCATGATCAGCAGGAGTAGACCACCCTGTGGAGCGACCTAGTCATCAGGGTCAATGATGTCAGACTGCACAACCGCAGTTATGAGCAGGTCCAGCATCATTGTTCTGACCTGCTTTGCAATGCCCGTCAGCATACTGCTGCAGACCGGGGGGATCACCTCGCCACAGGGGGGCCATGCCATCCATCCCCCCGATACGTGTGGAGGAGCTCCTAGCCAGCCTCGTGGCACCAGCCTGTCCACATAGCCACCAACCACCAGACACATTTGTGGAGGTGGGTGCCACCCACACGTAAGGTCACAGGGCACATCAGTAGATCACTGTTGCGTATACATCCACATCGGTACAGGTAGATCATGCATATCTGACATGTCATAGATATGTTTTGTTGCTGCATAATAGTGATAAACAGATGTGCATATGTGGTAGTATTGTGGATATGTTCTGTTGATGTATTGTAATGCTGCACCCACCCTGTAGCAATGCCACAGGTGTGGCCACTGATGTTGCATCTCTCACCCTCTTATGTAGGTCCCTTCAGTATACCACCAAGGCAGCAGCCTGTACCTGATGAATATAGTTTATGTAGATGCTTGCCAATACACCAGGTATGTAATGGCGATGGTATATTCCATGCACACATCTAACACACCTACCCAGAATGCATGCTGTACATGTGCACGTATTGTTGCTGTTAAATGCACGACATCACATGGTGACCATGATGGAGCATTAGAAGGGTATGTCAGACACCTGCATGATAACGAACATCCTGTCATTATAGAATGTGTCCACAGGGAGTAACATAATGGTGGTAGACATAGCCTACAGTAGGGACATGTTTGGAACAACACCCATATACAGCGCAACACCAGTATATATACCTGTAGGACAATGGCAACTGTTGCAGAGTTACACTATGGCATAAGGCATTACTGTGGTCCACATTATCGGCTGGGACTAGGCTGTAACATGTGGTGTTCAGTGTATGGGATACTGCAAAGTGACACACATGTGTAGGCCTTACTTGTCATGCATCTGCAAAAAGGCTGAAGGGGGGGATGTCAGCATGACACACCAGTGGACTACAGCAGGGATTCTAAGGATGCTAAGAATGGCTGTATCTGCACATAATCAGGTTCAGGAACTGTGGCAGACGTAACCCTACACCACAGCAATAGTGATGGCAGTGTGTGAACACCAAGGAATGTGCACATGATTAGACCTTGCAATCATGCAGATTAGGGGGACATGTGTACGGCAGACTGAACATACACTGCCAAATACAGCTGGCCCATGCTAGTATACCCCTGCCAGGAGTAGTGACTGCTGTAGTACACATAATAGGTGCAACAAACCGTCATCATGATAAGGGTGTGCACATATATGCCCACACGGAGTGTATACATCGTGGTCAGCATACGCATACCTTACACATTATGTAGACACTGCATGTGAATGTACAGGATGTATGTCACATATAGGGCTCATGTACTGTTAAGATATGCAATGATGTGGTCCATGGCAGATCAAGGATGGGTGCATCATATCAATAAGGGTGTGTACACCCCCCAAAGCCACAGTATGCTCTGATGGTTGTCAGTGTAAGAGTATTGGATTGGTCATACATGGTCCGGTGATGTTGAGAGCTGTAAATCAGACATCAGGCATTCACAAATGACATTTGTCCATATATCATCCCAGGTATGTGTTGCTGAAAAACATAGGGGCTGTGAGCATTAAAGCTGACATAACTGACACAGTACTACACATTCAGCAATGGGTTGCACACCTGTGATGTGTGGTGCACAGTACATGGCAGGGTGCAGAACAGATGCACAGCAATACTGTGTACATGAGTGCAGTCGTATCCAGGGGAAGGGTATCACCTAGTGACACCACACATGCATCACACACATGTATACTGTTGCTAGCATGGATTGACTATAGCTGCACTGCATGCTGTTGTGTACCATATGTTATGCATGTTGACAGATGGGTAATAGGAGGACTGTGTGTACTATCATTTTGCAACCTCACCTGTATGTGTGTGTGTGTGAGTGTCCTGGTGGGTAGTTAGTTTGTCTGTAGGGTCACTCTGATGAAGTGGAGGGAGGTTGATGCATGTGGGATGTGTGTGTGCATGTGTGTCTGTTTGTGTTGGTGGCCATGTATGCAAATGTGTGATTGTGGGGTTGTCCATACAGCAGTACCTCCCTTTGGGATCGTGCAGTACATGGACATGGACTGCCACGTTACACACCAGGAATACTTGTCATGTCTGTAATCACAGGATAGCTGATAGTATAATAAGGTCTTTACCATGGAACAGGCATTGAGAGGAAAGGTAGACACCAGTTATACCCTTAATATCGCATTCAGCAGAGAGGTGACTGACAACTCAAGTATGCAGCACTACAGATGCATTGGGGAAGTACTAGTCAACACCAGGGTTGTCACATGATAGGCTGATTGAGCAGCATATCTGGCATGTACTGAGCAATACATACACATGACACACCAGTGTGTGATATTATGGAGTGAACATAGTAGCCCACACATAGATTCATAGGTTCATAGGTAGGTACTAGGCTATCTGCCCGAAGGTATTTATAAGCCTAGCCAAAATGTGTTGGCTTTCGCCACCCCCTTAGATTAGTTCCCTGTGTCTCTGTCCAGCAGGGCTACTGAATTGATCCCCGAGATAAACTTTCTGTTTCCCATCCACTCGTCAAGATTTCTTTTGAACAGTGTTAGCGAGGTGCTCTGCCTAATGTAGATTGGGATCTTGTTCCAAAGCATGGGAAGTCTCTGGGACAGGAATCTATCCCTCCAGCACATCCTATTTATTGTTGTGGTGAGGTTGAGATCCCTAGAGTGTGTGGCTCGTGGGGATAAGGTTTTCTTTAGGTGGAGCATGTCCATTAATTCTGGGCTGGACATGGCCTTGTATGTCAGGCAGAGATCACCTCTGAGTAGGCGGTATGCAACCGAGTACAGCTGTAATTTCTTCAGTTGAGCTGCATAGGGCATCTGTTTGAGGCCAGTGATCCTCTTGGTGAGGTACTTCTGAGGTCTTTCCAGCTGTTGCATGTGCCTAGTAAGGTACATCCCAAATGGGGCATTGTACTCTATGATGGGTCTGATGAGTGATGAGTAGAGGGGCACAATGACCTCTTTTGACCTGGATGTAAACACTTTTGTGATTAGGTGGGCCACGTCGAAGGATTTTCTAACCACTTTGGCAATGTGATGATCAAAGGTGAGATTACTGTCTACTTGGGTCCCCAGATCCCTTATCACGTCTTCCGTATTTAGGGGACTACCACCTATGTAGTAGTTTGTGGGTATTTTGTTTTTTCCAAAGGGGATGACTATGCACTTTTTGGAATTTAGCTTGAGGCCATGATTTTGACACCAGGTATCCGTCTCCATGAGACCCTTTTGGAGGATGTCTGTGTCAGCCGGAGAGTCAATTATAGCCCCTAGTTTGCAGTCGTCTGCAAACTTGGTCAGCCATAGTCCTCCTGAGCTTGCCTGTACCTCTGAGAAGTATATGCTGAACAGGAGTGGTCCTAGGACTGAGCCCTGGGGAACTCCACTTGTAACTGATTTAGAGTCGGACCTAGTTCCCGCATCTCTCACCATGTGGGTTCTGTCCATGAGCCAGTTGGCAACCCATCTTGTGACATAGGGATTTATCTTCAGCCTGGTGAGCTTGTCTATAATACCAGAATGGGGAATGGTGTTGAAGGCCTTTGCGAGGTCTAGGTAGGCTGTGTGTACCACTTTTCCCTCATCTATAGCCTTGGTAACTGTCTCAAAGAAGCCCACTAGGTTTAGGAGGCATGATCTGCCCTTAACAAAGCCGAACTGGGTAGGGTCCAGTGTTTGGAGGTTCCCAATGTCTCTGTTAATGAGTTCCATGATGATGCGCTCCATAGCCTTGCAGACCAAGCTAGTCAGGCTTATAGGGCGATAGTTCCCAGGGTCTGTTGTGGCTCCACATTTGTGAAGCGGAATAACCACTGCTGTGTGCCACTCTATGGGTCGTATTCTGTGGAGAGGCTGAGTTTGAACAGTGTGTTTAGGTGAGGGGTTAGTTCGTCTTTGAGCTCGTGTAGGACGCAGTCTGGGATACCGTCCAGTCCCATTGATGCTGTGTTTTTGGCTTTGGAGAGGGCTGTTTTAACCTGAGTGTCTGTGATTTCAGTGACTCTACATTCTTCTGGTATGGTTATGGGCCCTCTTCGGGGTAAGAGGGGGGTGAAGTTTGCGTTGAACTTGTCTGCCAGGATATTGACAATATCGGTCGGTTCAGTGTATTTTATGCCATTCTGCCCTAACTCTCAGCAGATCTGAGCATTGCCACTTAGATTCTTGACATAGCTAAAGAATGCCTTGTGGTTATCTTTGGAGTCCTTGGCAATTTTTCTTTCAAAGCTCGCCTTGGATGATTTTATGAGGGATCGAAGTTTCTTGCTGATACTGATCAGGGATGTCTTCCCTTCTTGAGATTTTACTCTTTTCTGTACTAGTTTCCTCCTTTTATTGTGTAGCTTGTTTATGGCAGGAGTCCACCAGACTGGTTTCCTTTTCTTGGAGGAGTGAGTCTTGGTTTTGCTTGGGATGGCATGATCCATGCATTCTTGTAGGTGCCCATAGAATGCATTAGTGAAGGATTTTGCAGCTTGGACAGTGTTATCCTTCAGCATGGGGGCCTTAAAACTTTCCACCTCGGTCTTAAGTAACGTAAAGTTTGCTTTTGAAAAGTTTTTCACAGTGTTTTTTTTGTCCGGGGATGGGGGCGGAATGTGGATATCGAAAGTGTTTTGTTTATGGTCAGATCTAACCAGCGAGGGGTTGACCTCCGGTGTGGAACACCGGTCGCCCATGTTGGTGATGACCAGGTCCAATATGTTGTCACCTCTGGTGGGTGTGTTGACCAGTTGAACCAGGGCGTTTGAGTTTTATAAATTCTAGGAAATGTTGGGCAAGAAAGTTAGTACTTGAGTAGTTCTCCCAGTTAATGTTTGGGTAATTGAAATCACCCAATATTAGGGTGTTTGGTAGGACCTTTATGTTTCCCAGTGTTTCCAGAAATGTGGAATGGGGGTCCTGGGACATGGTGGGTGATCTGTAGCAAGCTACAATTTGAATTGCAGTTTTGCCCATTGTTAGTTGCACATGGATGATCTCTGGAGCATCGTGCTGTGCCACTAATCTGGAGGTGTGGGTATCCTTGATGAATATGGATACGCCCCTGCCTTTTGTATTTCGGTTTGGGTTCTGTGGCTGAAATGTATGGTATGAGTTGTAGCCTGGTAGTGCTGGGGTGCTCTCTGGAGCCTTAAACCAGGTTTCTGTTACTGCACATATATCGATTTTCTCCATACTGAGGAGTTCCTCAAGTGTGTGCATTTTGAGGTTCAGACTTCTGGCATTGAGTAGCATTACCCTCAGTTTTTTGTTACTTGTGCTATTTACGGCGGTGCGTTTGTCTTTTGAGCCTTGCCTAAAAAAAGGCACTATGGGGGTGGCAAGAGCCTTGGCCAGTATTCGAAAGCCTAAGGGTGACAGGTGCAAGCCGTCTCTAGCGAAGCAGCGTGGCTTGTCGAGCATGTCGTTCCAGGCGGACAGACACTGGATCCCCTTTGAATGACACCAGAAACTTAGCCAATTGTTGAAATTGAGAATTTTTTCTTTATACAGTGGTATCATTCATTGTGAGGGCAGGATGCTACTCAGGGTCAGGGTCATACCGGCCTGGGCTACGTGATCAGAGAGCTCTTCCATGTCTCTTTTCATGTAGTCCAGAGAGGTACGGCTCAGGTCATTCACACCAACGTGGACAATGACAGTGTCATATTTGTACTTGTTCTGTAGTGACCTGAGTGCTTGTGTTATGTGGCGGATCCTGGCGCCCGACAGGCAGCTAACAGTAATCTTCTCCTTATTCAGCTTAGTGAGTGGGACATCAGTGTACCTGACTATAGAGTCACCTACTACTAGTATGTTGGGTATGTTATTTTGCCTTAAGGGCTGTGATTGCATGGCACACTGGTTTTGTGAAGTATGTGTTTCATGGTTTGTGTTGGGAGGTGGAGGTTGCTTGGATGTTTGCATTGGAGGTCTCTGTTGGTTTTGCAGATTTTTATTTAGTGCCTCCGAGTATGTTTTCATGTATTTATGTGTGTTTTTTCCAGTGCTGCTGTAATGGATTTATGTGAGACTGGTGGTGTGATGAAAGTATTTCCCTTCTGCTCTTGACTGTCTGATCCAGTCTTGGGTTGAGAGAGCTTAGCCTCCAGTTTGGCCGTATAATTGCATCTCTTGCATGTATTAGTGTTTGGTGGTAGGAGGAGGGGGTTGTCTGTGTACATGAGGCAGTTGTAACATTGCCTCAAAATGCCCAGATTCACCAGTTGGACTGGAGAGTACACCTGACACTGCCCTTTGGACATGCCTGGATAGGTACAGTGAACTGTTTTACTGGATGGCTGGTAAGGTCAAATAGAGAGCCTTGTTCTTCTGTACCATACAGGAGGGTCTAGTGCTAGGGTTTATAAGTGCTTGCTATATATAGGGGCCATGCTCATGATGTCCGGACATACACAGGATGAACTCTGAATGACAACAGTGAGACCATCTAAAACCGCTACACACAGGTCAGGCAGGAAATGTAGTAACAGGTCTTGTGTTGTGATCACTTATCTAGGCATTTAGAGGACTGATATGTTAATGAGTGGTATCAATGTGTGTATATTACCAAGTGTGATGCAGGATGGGGAACACATAGAAATATACGTGGGACTGTCTGTAAAGTCACTGACAAGTAGATATTACGGTGGTGTGTGTGTGTGTGTGTGTGTGTGTGTGTGTGTGTGTGTGTGTGTGTGTGTGTGTGTGTGTGTGTGTGTGTGTGTGTGTGTGTGTGTGTGTGTGTGTGTGTGTGTGTGTGTGTGTGTGTGTGTATACTGTTAGGCAATGCTGTACAGGTTTTAAAGTGCATTTATTGTTTTCCCCCACAGGTGACGAGTTGGGTCATGGTCCCTCCAGCATGCAATCTGATGTTGGTGTCCATACAGACGCCGAAGATGATGATAGTACTGTTGAGGCACAGGTGGGGTTGTCAGGGGCCAAAATGGCACCATCATTTGACATCCCTCTTTTAACCACCCCAACCCCGCACACAGTTTCAGTGCCAATACATACCCCATTACCAGTGGCCATAGTGAAGGGACATCTGGCATTTGGTGGCAGTGCACAGGAAAATGTGGTAACCATGCCTACTGTATCTGGTCACAGCAGGCATAGCTGGATGTCCAGCTGGGCACCACATAGGCAGATGTCCAAGGGTGCTCATGATGGAGCCACTGGACATCATGCCCCTGGCAGAAGCGACACAGCTGGTACCAGCAGGCACATGTTTCAGGCTGTCTTGGCAGCGCAGACATGTATAGAATGTTACACCAGACAGGGCCTTAGCTGCAGAGGGCTGCTCTCACATCTGCAAGTGATAACGCCCATGAACTGGCTAGTGCCATCCATGCGTTAACTGAGTTCATGGATAGACAGTCTGGTGAGATGATGGCCCTCATCGATCAGGGTCTGTCCACGCTTGAACGTGTGGTGGGAGTGCGGCAACAGCCACGTGGATGTAGGGCAACAATGCCAGCAGCTGTCAGGCAACGTGGATGTGCTAGGACACCAAGGGTCTCCTGTAGTGGTGGTACCAGCCCCAGCACTGTGCGGGGGGGGCTGTCCACACTACACCACAGCAGGCCATAAGCACGTGGTCCTAGCCAGTCCCAGGACGGACCTGGTACCAGTGAACATTTGCCATCATCAGGTGAGAGTAACACATCGAGGCCTGTACCTAGACATGCCCATGGAACCCCTGGCAGGCACAGTCCACATGTCTGTGGCTGGAGGCAGTGAACTGCACACCCTGCCAGGTATGGTCTGCAGCTGACCATAAATACCTGTGTAGAGCAGCCACATGGCAGAACTGTGTGCATACATACCCATACACTATACAAACACACCTAGGGCAACCCCATGCCTACACACACCACATCACCATGGCCAGTTCCCCTCAGTACTCCCCTCATCCACACATACATGGTGTCAGATGTATGTTCTACCCTCAGCCTCTGGCAAACCAACAACACACCCTGTGCATATGATGATACTTGTGCCACATCCCTGTCATCCATACCATTGATGCAGAGACAGGCTAATATGCTTCTGATGCACACAGTGACTGTACTACAGTGTACCACAGTACTGCAGTGTAACATGTTGTAAGGAGTAAAGTGTAATGCATATATGTCAGGTATTGTAACCGTCCAGTAATGATGCATTATAGCTGTTAGTAACCCTGGTTGGTTGTGGTCTCTATAATGTTAACATTTGTGTTGTAGGTGTACACGTGTCAGCATGAGTATGGTCTGCAGTCATATTCCATAATGGAGTATGGCACTGCGGTGACACCATAGCTGTGACATATCTGGAGTATAGTTGAACACATGTCACGGGTTTGTATAACAGCTATTGCCTGTGCCAAATGGACAGGTGACCCACTGGGGCATGTATAATCTGCAAACTGATGTAGACCCGTCCACATACACGCACACTGTTACTTGGCAACACAGGGACTAGACCCCTACCTAGGTATGTGGTGATACTGAAGTGTGTGGCTTCCACTGCACACACCACACAGCATTTAGGGTGAGGTGTGTCCCAGGTTACATGTTACATGCATAACATCCCAGACATGTACAGTATGCTAATGGGGGATGTAATGGGTGTATATGGACAATACATAGTGTGACATACTTTCATATGCACATTAACAGACACATAACAGGCAGACACACATCCGAGAGACCTGGGCCTATCGCTGCTAACAAACTTGCCCGTGTGTCCAATGTGTTACAGGTAGTCTGCACACAGCACATGCATAACTGGCCTGGATTGTGGTATCAATTACCTGTATGGTTGATGGTGACAGTGGTAACCATAATGTGGTAAATGGGACATATACTGGGTGTACCTTGGTGTAATGGCAGTGTACACAGCACCCACATCCCCCAGTGGATATTGTACTCCCTGAAACCCATGATGACACTCTGACATACCCACCATCACACATTGGCCACGACTGCGATACAACCCATTGTAGATCCCAACAGTGGTACTGCAGGTATATGCATCTAATGCACATGCCACATGCATAGCAGGGTGTTGCATTGTCATGCCTCGCCTATGGGCAGCAACAACACTATCTGTATTACTGTGTGGCAATGGGTATTGTAATAGGAGTATATGGCCTCGGAATGCTGTAACCTAAAGACAAACAGACATGCACACACACACTTGCCATAACACAATGGGTATCCCATGCATATCAACCCATTTCTACAACACTGTTGTGATGGTACTGCAAGGCTCATGTAGCTAGTATGGAGAAGAGTTTAACAGGGTACATGTAATGTCTCATACAGCAGCAGCCACAACTGGCTATGGCAATGGGTGTTGCAGTGGTTGTGAAGGCCCTCATGGAATTCCCATGTACAGATGTGCTAACACACAGACACTGCTATACTCAGTCATGCACACGTACACATGTGTCAGTAGTGGGGTGCATCTCTGCAGGTGGTCATAGCTGTGTAGCTAGCTATTGTCCAAGGAGAAATGGGTTGTGTAGGGGTTGTGTATACAGTGGTATTCTGCCACCTGCCATGTGGCAGCAGGTAAGCTATTGACAGACACTACTGTGGTGACCCTCAGGTGAGAGTGACATGCATCAGCCATTCCTCCAGGTGCATGGCCACTGAGGTGATCAATTTGACATGCATGCTACATACATTACAATACATGGCTAGTGTCTGTGATGGAGACCTGTACCCAAGCATGTTCAGTTGACTGTGGTAGTGTAGTGGAGGTACCCATGGCATGTGGTGCATACAGGGTGTTATCTCCAATATCTGCCAGTTCTTACACAGCTGGGCAGACATGTCAGTGTCAATCAAGCTTAGGATGCATGTACATATCCCAGCAGGATACCTGCCATCTGCACATCTGTACGTGGACTGACAGTCATCAACTTGGTAAGTAGCTATGCAGTAGGATGAATGTGTTGACAGATAGACATTTAACAACAATATGCATGCCATAACTACATGTCAGGAGCCCTCGCTATCATGTGCTGTACAGACGGTAGTCTACAGTTACATTCCACATGTCAGATCCTTACCCAGTAGGGGTTATATACTGTGACACAGCTCACACCACCAGGGATACAACAGGAAATCCTCAGAGTCCAGCTATGCCTGCATGTGTGCCTGTTGTCAGTACTACATTTAGCACTCTACTCTTGCATGGGTAGGCACTGTCAACAGTAGTACCGCCATGATACACTACATGCCAGTGTGACAGCATGTACCCTGGGCTACTACCCCTGTATGTAATACAGTCACATGGATAACAGTGCTGTACAGGCCTCATATATGTCTGTGTCCCAGACATGACATTCACACCCCTTGCTACTGTAATGACAGCAAATAGGTGCATGTATTGTACATGACATTATAAACACTTATTACAGATGTCATTACCCTGCTATGTTATCAGAGTGGGTGGTGTGAACTGGTTACCAGGGCTAAGCCATGCTTAGTAGGTATCAACATTGCTGCAAACAGCTGAGCTGATTTGCGCACTGGTAAGTAAAGCCTACACTGTGTAAGCACCTGTACGTTTACCCATAGCTCAGCACCGCATAGCTTTGCACAAACCCACGCAAACGCACTTAAAGCTGCTGAAAACTGCCTTAACCACTCTGTATCTGACAGCCCTTGTTCTGCCCAGCAACAACATGAACAGCCCTTGCAAGTCTTTAACCCAGGACCCTGTACACTAAAGTCACAACACTTAACCACTACACCATGACTACAGCTGTTGTTTTTCCAAGATATCTGTCAATATATAGATTGATTAGTATTGAACAATTGCCTTTACTTCCACAATTGTGTAGTACTTGTTATTAATATGACTGTTGCATCACATATGTTGTTTTAACATAATGTACACATACCAGATACATACGGTGAGATACATCTGGGAGAGTATACACAACTGTGATGTTTACACATGACAGGAATATGGCTGTATACATGTAATAGGTTGATATATGTCTACATGTACATACAAATGTATATTCATACATATGTCTGTATACACATCTGTATAGTGCAACATATATATGGCCATGTGTATATCTCTTCGTATGTACATATATATATATATATATATATATATATATATATATATATATATATATATATATATATATATATGTGTGTGTGTGTGTGTGTGTATATATAGATATATGTATATATAGCTATATATGTATGCACATCCTATGTGTACAGATATGCCTATTTATGTAGATATATATGTAGATATCTATAACTATATAACTATATGTGCATACATATCTATTCTGATATACCTGTTACTGTCAGTATATATGTAGATATAAAATACCAAAAAGCGGCAGCTCTCCACAAAACACTAATAAATCCAAAAGGAGTGCAGTCCCAGGAAGGAAGATCTCCAAACAGTTAAAACCAGCTTTTATTATCACAAGACACGCACAAAACACTATGACATTAACGCTATTCCAAAATAAATTGCGTTTTCGTCCCATCCACTGGACTTCATCAGATGCTAATATAAATTAACACAAGCATTTATATACCTCTATTAAAACCAATAAACCAATGAAAAAGCTTCAATTAAATTTGAATGCACAAATCAATTTACATTTTGGGCTCATAAATATTCATAAGTTCATCCTTCCAAATATACAATCAAATAAATATCATCCATAAAATAGTTTATTTAACTCCATATTCTAATAAATAATTAAAAATACTATTAAATATTAATAAATAAATACATAATTATGATTCTAAAATCTTATATTTATAATATAAGTGTTCATTACTAAGGAAAATACATTTTATAACACAATGGCTCCATCTGTTGGTACAAAATTATATTACAACTAAAACTAAAATTCATAGTTTAGCTGCCTTTAATTTTAAAAGGGGCAAAATAGACACATGTTCGTTTAAACCTGGGTATTTGCTTGCTTCAAGCGTCACTTGCCACTGCAATTCTCTATACCCAATAGTATCTTCCCATGGACCCCCTCTAATCCCATCTTTTATATGTTCAATTACCAAAAAATAAAATTTATTTTCTTTACATACCTTTGAATGTTTATATAATGCATTTGTTTCTTTTTCCTTTATTATATCATAGGTATGTTCATACACTCTTCTTTTTAAAGTTCTCTTGGTTTTACCTATATAGAAAGACCCACACTTTTCACAGATGGCAAGGTATACTAAACCCTTTGTCTCACAGTTATACATTCCTTTACTAATAATCCATCTATTCCTACTTTCTATATAAAGTTTATCCTTATTGACCATATAACTACATTGATTACATTTTCTACAGGAATATGTACCTATCTTTTTGATGCCATTAATATCTTTAATTTTATTCTGATCAAACTTTTTTTGTTCCAAGTAATCTTTTATATTACAAGGATTTATGTATACTACTTTAGGTATACCCTTAGGTAGCCCCCCCAGGTCAGTAAATGCCATAAACCTTTCCCATTCCTTAAAGAAGGTGGTCCTGATATTATTATTTAAAGCATTATATTCTAAAGTAAAGGCTTGTTGATATTCTCCATTATTAGTAAATACTTTCTCTTTTGTTCTTTTTTGTCCATCATTTATTTTTTCTCCTAATATAGGATGAAATTTATCTGATCTTTTTCTTTCTACCTCTAACCTAATATTACTAATAAGCTCCTTACTATATCCTCTATCTAAAAACATTCTCTCCAACAAATCACATTCCATCTTAAAATCCTTAAGCTTACTTGTCATCCTAGATCCCCTCACAAATTGCCCTTTTAATATATTCTTCTTGCAATGTGTAGGGTGTGCACTATTATAGTGTAAGTAGGAATTACAGTACGTCGGTTTCCTATATACTTTAGATTTAAAGGCATTATTACATTTATAGATTTCTATATCCAAAAATTGTAAGTTATTTTTTGAAACATTATAAATGAATCTCAAAAAATCAGAAGTCTCTTTAATATATGTCATAAATTCCTTTAATTTTTCTTCCCCCCCTGTCCAAAAGATAACTATATCATCCAGGAACCTCTTATAGAGGTTCCAACAAGATTTAAAACTAGAATTAAGAATATATGTTTCTTCCCAGTTGGCCAAGACAATATTCGCAAATGTAGGTGCACAGGCTGCACCCATAGATACGCCTTGGGTTTGTTGAAAAAAATTCCCCATTGAATATTAAAAAATTATTTTTAAGAACTATATCCATCAAATTTGTGCACACTACTTTATCTTTATGGCTCAATATTCTGTCTTGGAAGACTTCTTCTTCAAACATTTCCATACCTTTGGAACAGGGAATAGAAGAAAAGAGATCCACTATATCTATTGTTACAAATAAAATATTTTTGTTATACAACTCTAAATTAATATTCCTTAAAAGGTCCCATGAATCTTTTGAAATAGCTACTTTGTTAGTCCATATATGTTTAGTCTTCTTATCTATAAATTTAGCTAAAGGAAATGTCTTAGTACCATCTACAGACACAATTGGCCTTAATGGGGGGTCTATTACATTCTTGTGTACCTTAGGGATACCATAAATTACTGGAATTTTAGGCTTATCCACTCTAAGGTAGGAGAGACTGTTTCCATCTATAGTCCCTTCATTATACATAGCATCTAATTCTATATCTATTCTTTTATAAGCTACCATCATTTCATTCTTGGACACCTCTGTATATTTTACTTCATCTCTAAGAATTTGATTCATTTTTCCTTCATATACTATAGTATCCATAAAAATAGCTCCCCCACCTTTATCTGGTTTCATTATTCTAATGTTCTTATTATCCTTCAATTCATTTAACACCCTATATTCTCCTTCTTGGAGATTCATATTAAATCTAGTTCTCTTATAAATCTTTCTTATTTCATTTTCCATCACATTCTCCAGATTTTTAAGTTGGGGGTGCATAGGGGGATTATATGTTGATGGTTTTGATAACCTAAAATTACAATCAACTTTATTCTGAATATCACACTTATTAAATATAAGATTCAAATTAATTTTTCTCAAAAATAATTTTAAATCTAAAAGTGTTGAAGTTAAATCCCCTTTTATTTGGGGAATACATTTAAAGCCTTTTCCCAGTAAACTAAAATGTTCTTTTTCAAGTACTATCTCACTATAGTTATAAATCATAAATCCATTCAGAGTATTACTGTTTCCTCCTTCACTTAATTCCTTTTCTATTGAATTGAGGTCCGGGTCAGGGGTACATTTAATTAATATCTCCCTTTCCCCCTTCTCCCCCCTCTCATAGGAAAATTTTCATATTGGGGTCTATAGAAGGGCCTATATTCCTTCTCTATTGGGGGAAATTCCTTGTCATATTCATTCTCATTCCATACTTCTTCTCTAAATTCAGGTTCCACTACCTGTCCCCTTATATAATTTCTATTTTATTTATTATTATTTTTATTGTTTGTATACATAGAAGGTTTTGGATAACTCACATTATTTTCATAATCTTGTAAGTCTCGTTTCAGTTTATCCATTTTCCTATTAATCAATCCTTTACATTTATCTTCTATACCACCCCTTATTTTATAAAATTTCTCTCTCTCATCAAAAATACCAAACATCAAATCTTCCTTAATAAGACCTTTTAGTTCATTAATGTCCTTTTGCAAACTAGGAAAATAAAGTGCAGAACAAACCAAAACTTGACAACAAGGAGCGTGGCCAAGAAGTGACACCAACGGAACCAGTAGCTCAAAATTAAATCCTTTATTAAGTACGAAAAACACACCCTTATGGACAAGCGCTTTCGCTCGGTGTAGTACAGAGCTTTATCAAGTTACATAAATAACTGGATAGTCTGAATTATATAGTAATCTTAAAAACACGTGATCAAATTAATCAATTGAATAATTAATTTGTTAAAAGAAACTTATATTAATAACTCATCCATGCCTGGTCAAAATACAGAATAAATATAAATGTTGTAAATAAAACCGTAGTTAAAATACAACGTTCTTTAAAAATGTTTGTAGGTTAAAAAAATCTGTTTGTGTGATGTACTAAAGCATATATTATTAAATGATATAGAAATGAAGAATAAATACTGTTACATTCATCAATTCCAAAAAGTGAGTGACAAATAATGTTAAAACAAGAGCAGTAAACAGTATTAAAACATGTGTTCAAATATAACTACACCTTTATAATAATGAACTAAATATAGGATGAATAAATAAATGAATAAATAAATGCTCTTAATTAATACAAATAACCCAATCTAAGGTGGGTATATGTAAAAATCTGATCTAAAATAATCACTACAATCGGGCCATCCTAAGCTTGAGCACACTGCTAATGTTTATGTTGTCATTTAGCCCAGGTGCCTTACCAGCGTCTAATCTCAATTGCCACATCAACTCACGGTATTCCAGTGTTGTCTCCCAGTCACCCCCCCGGGGGTCTGGTTTTACCTGTTCTAGCACCATAAATTTGATTTGCATGTTAGGACAAACCAGAGAGTGTTTAAAAAATGCATTGGATTCTTTAGCTTTAGAAACATCATAAAAATGTTCGTAAATCCTTTTCCTTTTGCAAACTAGTTAAAATCCTATTATTTTCCTTTATCATTAATTTTAAATGTCTAAACCACTTCTATTAAAAAGTTCTATCAGTTCCTTATGAAATGTCGAGCCCAACTGAACATTATTTGGAAATTTACAAATTCTTAACCCTTTAGGAACTACGTTCCTACTAATGCATTCAGTTAAATACGCATTTTCAATAATGAGCATTTTATATTTAAACATACTTTTCGATAAATTGTCCAACATTTTACTAAAAGAGTCTCCATTTATGAGCCCTTTTGGGCTGTTAAAGTCCAGCTTAAAACAAAAACTTTTGTTAAGCCAGTCATTCGTTTCCATCATTCTACTTGAAGGGACAGTACCTGTATTTTTATTTTCCAAATGTTGTCTAATATTGTTGACACCTTCCGATCTATTCTCCACTGAGTTAACATCCAAAAACACTCTCGGTGTAGCTCCAGGGTTGAAAGATTCACCTTCCAAATCCGAAGAGTCGCTGGCGTGGAAACCATCGCCCATAAGCTCCCTCTTTCTCTTACTCTTTTGCGTTACCGGTCTCTCATTTCCGCTTCCTGTATTCCGGATTGCCTGAGTATTAGTTCCCATCAACGAATGGCATAAAGGTGTTAACAAATCAATGAGTTCTGTCAATTGACCAACCAGTTTCCTGGTCTGACCAGGCTCATCATGTCCCTTCAAAGACGGAGATCCGCTCTCCATAGGAACAGCTGAAATTCACCAATAAAATACAAAAAAGCGGCAGCTCTCCACAAAACACTAATAAATCCAAAAGGAGTGCAGTCCCAGGAAGGAAGATCTCCAAACAGTTAAAACCAGCTTTTATTATCACAAGACACGCACAAAACACTATGACATTAACGCTCTTCCAAAATAAATCGCGTTTTCGTCCCATCCACTGGACTTCATCAGATGCTAATATAAATTAACACAAGCATTTATATACCTCTATTAAAACCAATAAACCAATGAAAAAAACTTCAATTAAATTTGAATGCACAAATCAATTTACATTTTGGGCTCATAAATATTCATAAGTTCATCCTTCCAAATATACAATAAAATAAATATCATCCATAAAATAGTTTATTTAACTCCATATTCTAATAAATAATTAAAAATACTATTAAATATTAATAAATAAATACATAATTATATAAATTATGATTCTAAAATCTTATATTTATAATATGTGTTCATTACTAAGGAAAATACATTTTATAACACAATGGCTACATCTGTTGGTACAAAATTATATTACAACTAAAACTAAAATTCATAGTATAGCTGCCTTTAATTTTAAAAGGGGCAAGATAGAGACATGTTCGTTTAAACCTGGGTATTTGCTTGCTTCAAGCGTCACTTGCCACCACAATTCTCTATCCCCAATAGTATCTTCCCATGGACCCCCTCTAATCCCATCTTTTATATGTTCAATTACCAAAAAATAAAATTTATTTTCTTTACATACCTTTGAATGTTTATATAATGCATTTGTTTCTTTTTCCTTTATTATATCATAGGTATGTTCATAAACTCTTCTTTTTAAAGTTCTCTCGGTTTTACCTATATAGAAAGACCCACACTTTTCACAGATGGCAAGGTATACTAAACCCTTTGTCTCACAGTTATACATTCCTTTAATAAGAATAAGAATACACTTGAAATAACACCACTGAACAGCCTTTAATTAACCAGAAAACACAATTGCTTATTCAGTAAGCACTTTCGTCTTGTAAAAGACTTCCTCAGACTGAATAACAAATCCATTTGCTCTACTGATATTTAAGCAAACATCAACTTAATAATTCAATAATTGATTAATTAATTATCATTTGAATTCATTAAAAATTGCAATCAACTTTAAAAGCAACATATGAAAAAATGTGAAAAAAATGGCACACGCAACTTTTATAAATCACATACAATTAAATATACACTGTTCTAAAGAATAGGATATTTTCCCCCATGAAAGCACTTAATGAATAAGCGATTGTGTTTTCTAGTTAATTAAAGGCTGTTCAGTGGAGTTATTTCGAGTGGATTCTTGCTTGTACGCTGTTTGCTGTTCTCCATTTTTGTATAATTTCTTTGGGATCGGAACTATGAACAGCCAGCCAGAAAGCAGCTTTTTGGTTTTACCTTCGGGTTTCATGCTCCACAATACACCGAATGGGTCTTTTATGTTGGACAAAGAAGGCAATGTGGGTAGCACTAAGACTGCAAATAGTAATTTGTCTACCAAAGCCAATGCTTCAGTGACTTTGCAGCCTGTTTTTTGTGTGACTAGAGATGAACTGTTAAATGGTTGCCTTGCTGCACCTATTAATTCGTTTGTGGATAATTTGAGTAATAAAAACAATGTTCAGTCTGCCAGCATTAATCTCACTGAATGCTTCTCGTTGTTAGAGATGTCTATGGTTAAGTTAAAAAGATTACAGTGGGATGTTATGTTTTTGAGAGTAGCATCTTGGTCAAGAGAGTGCCGAGTGGTTTAAGAATCAACAAGATGCCGGTAGGAAATGACCTACCAAAGGAGCTCATTGAAAAATGGGTGGAGCTGAATCAAAGAACCGGTACTGAGTACATGACTATGTTGGTAGACTGCTATAAACAAAAAATCCACAAATTAGATGAAGAAATCATAGATAAATATTTTTCATTAAAAAGAGATGCTACGTGTGAGAACTTTGAAACAAAAATCTGTCTGATACAAGATAGATTAATCAAAGAAAATTATATTCTTAAGCAAAGAAAGCTTAAGAAATATGAGAAGGATCATCTTGAATATAAACAGGGTGTGGCTTATACATCTTATTTTGCAATGGGCAGTCCGAAAGAAAGTGAATCAACTGCAGGGCTGGAAGTTCAGACGAGGAAGCCAGAGCAGACGGCTAGAGAGAGAGACATACAGAGTGAGTCTATAGAAAATATTTCTGCAAATACAAGTGGAAACATTGTTACTTCTATTGCATCAAACACTACAAATAACCAACACCCTTTTCAGGGAGTAAACTTCTATCAAGTTCCCGGTATGGGAAGGAGATCGTGGGCTCAAGGGAAACAGACAACAGAAAAAGAGGAAAGCCCCTCAAAAGAACACATCATGGAAGAAAAAGAAAAACAATCACTAGATAAATGTATTTTTTCTGAAAGTGATTTCAAAATTGTTAATCTTTCAGATAGATGTTTGGGGCATTATAAGATCTTTGTTTTGTGCAGAGGTTGGACTTTTGTACTAGCGTCAAGAGCACATATTTGTGAGACTTTAAATAACTTAAGGGATTTTGTTAGAAGGTTAAATTTGAAATGTATGTATAACAATAAAAACAATGGTGGAAATGTTGTATTATCGACTGTTTGTATTAAGCTAAGTTGTTTTAACCCTCTGTCGAGGCCAGAATCGGAGGCATTTCAAAATGTAATGGAAAAACAACTGAGAGATCTTTTGTCAAAGAAACCTGTTAATAAATATTATAACATGTCATATGAAGAAAGAAAAGCAATGAATGATTTAAATAATGATGCAAGTATTGTAATATTAAAAGCTGATAAAGACAATGATGTTGCGCTTTTTGATAAAATTACTTATTTGAATGCTATGACTGTTATTTTACAAGATGTTCACTACTATAAGAAGGTTAGTTTAAACCAAATAACATGGGTCTTACAAATGTATAGATTCTATGATAGAAGAATGGTTATGTGAAGGGAGGATTTCTATTAGTGAAGCAAGTTTTTTTGTTAAAGAAAATCCAAATATTAGTAAAATATTTGGTTTGCCCAAAATACATAAAAACTTGGAATGTCCCTCTTTACGGCCGATTGTGGCAAGTGGAGGATGCAAAACAGAGACGATGGCCATTTACACAGAAAAAAAATTGCAAAAGGTAGCGAAAGCTGGAGATACGTATATTAGAGATACTTTGCTTTTGCTAATTGTATTAAAAGAATGGAGGTGGAGCAAGGTGACTATTTGGTGACTATGGATGTTAATTCCTTGTACACCGTTATATCTAATGACATAGGGATGGACTATGTTAGTAAGGAGCTTGTGGATTCCCAATGCTATATCAATGAAGAGATTTCTATTATTATAGAGATATTAGCTATCATATTATCTTATAATTTTTTTAAAATTTAATGGCACATTTTATTAACAGACAAATGGAGTGGCTGTGGGTATAGCAATGACCCCTAGTAACGCCAATCTTTTTATGAACACATGGGAAAAGTTATGTATTAAAAATAAATATTTTAATTATGTGTAATACTGTGGTCGATTTATTGATGACCTTTTTTTTTGTCTGGAGGGGTGAAATTAATGAACTCCATTGTTTTTTGAATGAGATTAACAATGCATGTGATTATTTAAGTTTTACTTAGAATTATGACTGTAAAAGTATTTGCTTTTTAGATGTAGAAGTCTATAAACAAGGTAATAAACTTAGTACTAAAATATATAAGAAAAATGTTCAGAATAATGCATATCTCAGATATGATAGTATGCACCCTGGTTATGTCAAAAATAATATTGTAAAAGGACAGTTGAGGAGAGTGAGTGACTTAACAGATTGCAATGAAAATTTTCAGGAAGAAAGCAAAATGTTATGTGAAAAATTTGTAGTTAGGGGCTATTCAAAGGAAATGTTGACAGAAAAATTAATTGAAGTGAGTAGAAATAGAGAAAATGTTAATAGTTGCAATACAATAGAAAATAGCACCCCCTCTGAAAGCAAAAATCTGAGTAATAAATATGAATTAGGCATAATTGTGCTGTATTCTATAGATGGGGTGAGATTAAAAGTTTATTTAAGAAGAACTGGAAGATTATGGGTAGTTTTCCTGAAATTAATAAAATTGTGGGAGAGGAACCTATTTTTGTAAATAAGAAAGGAAAAAAGTTTAAAGGCATTTTACAAGACAAAATTAAATATATTAATGAAATAAAAGAAGTAGTGGTTAGATGTCTTAATTGTGAATATTGTAGGTTAATATATAAAGGGCCCACAGAAATAAATAATGTTAAACTATATATATTAAGTGAAAATATTTGCAAGATGAAGTTTGTATTATATTTATCTGTGTGCTCACAATGTTCCTTTTTTATGTAGGTATGACTACCAAGGAGCTGTACACAAGAATTAGGGAGCATTTATATGCAGTACAAAAAAAAGAAACTACTAATGCATGGGGTAGGCATTATAAGAACACAGATTGCTTAGGAAGTCCAAAATTTATGGTATTAGATAAAGTTCCCAATTATAACAATAAGTTTACAGCTGAAGATGAATTAAAGTGGAAGGAGTATTGTTGGATTTTAAAATTAAATGCCAGTCATCCCCCCGGACTTAACTACAAAGAGAATGTTAAGGTATACTTGAGAAGAAGAAGGTTGAAACACTAAATGTGTTTGTTGTAAAGTGGGGGGTGGGCTATACTATTTTTTAGAATAGTGTATAAATTTAATTGTATGTGTTTTATAAAAGTCGTTTGTGCCATTTTTTCACGTTTTTTTTCATATGTTGCTTTTAGAGTTGATTGCAATTTTTAATGAATTCAAATGATTATTAATTAATCAATTATTGAATTATTAAGTTGATGTTTGCTTAAATATCAGTAGAGCAAATAGATTTGTAATTTAGTCTGAGGAAGTCTTTTACAAGACGAAAGCGCTTACCGAATAAGCGATTGTGTATTCTGGTTAATTAAAGGCTGTTCAGTGGATTTATTTCGAATGGATTCTTGTTTGTACACTGTTTGCTGTTCTCCGTTATTTTGTATAATATATTGCTGTGTATATGTATATATCTGAATGTTTTTGTATATATATATATATATATATATATATATATATATATATATATACATATCCATCTATGTATGTCGATATGTATATATGTATCTATCTATATAGATATAGGGATAATTATATATACATATATGTCCACCATATGTCCTGAACATGGAGTGGAGCCCTATCTCAGCCCAAATAGTCCCAACCTCTTAGTGCAAGGGGATGTCAGGTATATAGTGTAGGTATATATGTAGACTATTGCTACTGTGATAGGGGTTTTCTTCACAGACATGTTGTCTGTGGGAGGTCACATCTGCTTTTAACATGTGCGCCACTGGCTACTGACAGACATCCTAAGGACATCATAGTACAATACCACTGCTAGCACAGTAATGATCCTGTGGACTACAGCAGAGATATGGCCAATAAATGTGGACAGTCTGACACACTCTGCTCAGTCCAGAGGAATACACAGAACCCCTTAGTGCAAGACATGTGAACCAAGCCTGACAATGTGGATGTTAACAACCATGTAGATGTGTATATCATGTAAATACTGGTATACAAGTGCCCCCATAGGTTATGCATTCACACACCCCTGTCTGTCCTGACACATAATAACTGCTGGTACAGAGGTGTCATGGCCACATACTATCTACTAGTTAGTTACATACATCTGTACATAATCCCACTGCTTTGCCTGACATACATGACTGTTATGGTGGCCTGGCAGCAGTACATCTGGCAAGAATCTGGACATAACATTACAATGGGTAAGTATACTAAGCTGCTAGGCATGTAACAAAGCACTGTGCAGGCTAAAGGCAGACTGCCACAACACTGGCCTACATTTCTTATGGGGGAATACACATGCCAAAAAAGAGGCAGGTGCCCGTGGAACCCTTGCACGGCCAAACAAGGAAAACTTCACAGCAAACAAAAACGCCAGCAAGTGTTGGTAATAGCCACATCCAAGAACAATTTATTGTCGTAGGGAAGGAAAACCCCCCTAAGATACTATTATTGTAAATAGCAATAACAGAAAAAACTGAATACATAAAGACTTCATTCAAACCGGTTTCGGCTCCTCAGAGCCTTCTTCAGTGAAATGCAAAAGTGAAAAAACAGAGTATCGCAATACATACATATATATAGGGATAGGCCCTACTGTAAGGCCAATCCAAACACAGAATTCACAATTGGTCATTAAGGCCAGGTGAAAACAGTGCTCCAAGTTTAATGATCCATTTTTTCTCCTTGGAGCTAAGTAATTCCTGCCAAAGCTGTTTGTCTTTACATCTCCCCCTAATGCAGTCAATGACAACAAATTTAAATGAAGCAGATACATGTTTTAAACAATGTTTATATAAAGCATTGCTAATGCGTTTGTTATTAATATCACTTAAGTGCTCACAAATTCTAAGACGAAAAGCCCGAGAGGTCTTTCCAACATAGAAAGCAGAACAATTGCAGGTCACCAAATAGATGACCCACTCAGTGTTGCAATTAGCCCAAAACTTGATGTCAAAAACCTCTGAGGTATTTTTGCTACTAAATTCATTGGTACGTGAAACACAAATACAAAATGAACAATGTCCACAGGGAATACATCCAACAATGGGTTTCCCTGAGATGGACCACTGAGTTTGAACAGAAAAATCTGGACCAACTCTCTTATAATGACTCAATTTAGAACCAATAGTCTGTCCCCTTTTAAATGAAAAAGAACATTGATCTGGCAACAAAGAATTAAGTTTTTGATCGGCTTTGAGAATGTTCCAATGTCTCTGTATGATATTATTGAAACCCTGTGTATTACGTCCATATGTGGTCACCAAACGTAGAGGTGGTGACTTGTGACAATTATTGTTATCTTTATATGTTAATAAATCTTCCCTATTTAAATTGGACACAAATCTTTTAGCTAGATGCACAGAACCTGGAAGATAACCCCTCCTAATAAATCTTCGAGTCAGATCATCCTGGGCATCAAAAAAAGATTGTTGGCTAGAACAGATTCTCCTGGCTCTTAAAAATTGAGATTTGGGTATATTCTGGATGACATGTTGTGGGTGGAAGCTGGTGGCATGTAGTAATGAATTAAATTCAGGAAATTTCCTGAACATCCTGGAGGATAAGGTGTTATCCTGATTCTTAGTAATTTCTGCATCAAGAAATACTATCCTCGATTTATTACAAGTCAATTTGAATTCAATCCCCCATATATTATTATTCAGTTCGTGATTGAACCAAACAGGAAGTAGAATGACGCAAACATCCGAAAGTCATCAAATGGCTATGGAACAGCCATACATCACTAAAAAAACCTCCTGCAGCAAATATTGGATACTGGTAAATGAAAAAAGTATTGCGATACCAGGAAAAATACAAATAAAGTCAACTGGGATAGGCACACCAACAACGGTTCCCAGCAACTGTGAAATGAAAGTCCAAAAAAGAGGCAGGTGCCCGTGGAACCCTTGCACGGCCAAACAAGGAAAACTTCACAGCAAACAAAAACGCCAGCAAGTGTTGGTAATAGCCACATCCAAGAACAATTTATTGTCATAGGGAAGGAAACCCCCCTAAGATACTATTATTGTAAATAACAATAACAGAAAAAACTGAATACATAAAGACTTCATTCAAACCGGTTTCGGCTCCTCAGAGCCTTCTTCAGTGAAATACAAAAGTGAAAAAACAGAGTATCGCAATACATACATATATATAGGGATAGGCCCTACTGTAAGGCCAATCCAAACACAGAATTCACAATTGGTCATTAAGGCCAGGTGAAAACAGTGCTCCAAGTTTAATGATCCATTTTTTCTCCTTGGAGCTAAGTAATTCCTGCCAAAGCTGTTTGTCTTTTGGATATTATTAACAACTCCCAACTTGAATCACATTGGCTATTATGCACCTTGGACATTACCTCTCTTTACACTAACATTCCACATTGGGCGGGTTTACAAGCGTTAGATTATTGGTTGGCTAGATCAGGTTTATATCAACCTGGATTCAACACATTTCTCGTATGCCTTACAGAATATGTTTTGTCAAGTAATGTTTTCTATTTTCAAAATCTTTGTTACTGGCAAACTGTTGGTACTGCTATGGGTGCATCTTTTGCCATATAATATGACCTCTTTTTTATGGCATATATCGAAGAAATTGTTTTATGATGATAATCATAACATTTATATGTGTGAGATGGATATTTGGCGTCGTTATCTGGATGACTGTTGGTTGGTGTGGAAAGCTGATGAACAGTATCTTATGGAATTTCTTGAATATCTGAATAATAATATATGGGGGATTGAATTCAAATTGACTTGTAATAAATCGAGGATAGTATTTCTTGATGTAGAAATTACTAAGAATCAGGATAACACCTTATCCTCCAGGATGTTCAGGAAATTTCCTGAATTTAATTCATTACTACATGCCACCAGCTTCCACCCACAACATGTCATCCAGAATATACCCAAATCTCAATTTTTAAGAGCCAGGAGAATCTGTTCTAGCCAACAATCTTTTTTTGATGCCCAGGATGATCTGACTCGAAGATTTATTAGGAGGGGTTATCGTCCAGGTTCTGTGCATCTAGCTAAAAGATTTGTGTCCAATTTAAATAGGGAAGATTTATTAACATATAAAGATAACAATAATTGTCACAAGTCACAACCTCTACGTTTGGTGACCACATATGGACGTAATACACAGGGTTTCAAAAATATCATACAGAGACATTGGAACATTCTCAAAGCCGATCAAAAACTTAATTCTTTGTTGCCAGATCAATGTTCTTTTTCATTTAAAAGGGGACAGACTATTGGTTCTAAATTGAGTCATTATAAGAGAGTTGGTCCAGATTTTTCTGTTCAAACTCAGTTGTCCATCTCAGGGAAACCCATTGTTGGATGTATTCCCTGTGGACATTGTTCATTTTGTATTCGTGTTTCACGTTTCAATTATTTTTTAAGTAGCAAAAAATACCAGAGGTAGGTTTTGACATCAAGTTTTGGGCTAATTGCAACACTGAGTGGGTCATCTATTTGGTGACCTGCAATTGTTCTTTCTATGTTGGAAAGACCTCTCGGGCTTTTCGTCTTAGAATTTGTGAGCACTTAAGTGATATTAATAACAAACGCATTAGCGATGCTTTATATAAACATTGTTTAAAACATGTATCTGCTTCATTTAAATTTGTTGTCATTGACTGCATTAGGGGGAGATGTAAAGACAAACAGCTTTGGCAGGAATTACTTAGCTCCAAGGAGAAAAAATGGATCATTTAAACTTTGAGCTTTGTTTTCACCTGGCCTTTAATGACCAAATTCTGTCTGTGTTTGGATTGGCCTTACAGTGTATTGCTATATCTATGTATTATGTATTAAGTGTTTTTTTCACTTTTGCATTTCACTGAAGAAGGCTCTGAGGAGCCAACCGTTTGAATGAATGAAGTCTTTATGTATTCAGTTTTTTCTGTTATTGTTATTTACAATAATAGTATCTTAGGGGGGTTTTCCTTCCCTATGACAATAAATTGTTCTTGGATGTGGCTATTACCAACACTTGCTGGCGTTTTTGTTTGCTGTGAAGGAATACACATGCACCTGCATATATAGCAGGCTCTACAGGCATGTCACAGCACAAAGTAACAGACACCTGTGTGAAAGTGCCTAGCCACAACCAATGTGAACACAGCCACAGCCACATATGGTAGCTAGCATAATATTACAGTATATGGACTATCTGATCAACACCATCCTCATATGTGCCACTCACACACTAACCCTACATATATGGGGCCACTACACAGTGTGGTCTGATGCATGTCTGTGGTATAGGACATGTGTGTGTTTGGCCCTACAAACATGTAAGCTGATAGGGCAACATACAGTAGAGCAGCAGCATGTAACATCAGATAGAACAGGACCAAGAACCCTCGGGTTGGGAGGGTGGCCTAATGGTTAAGGTGTTTGCCTTACAAACACAAGGTGCAGGGTTTGAGTCTCTTCTCACAAGGGCCATTGGCTAAGCTGGCTCGGAAGGGCAAGGGTTAGTAGTACTAACCTATGAACCTATGAACCTATGAACATCTACCACAGTCTGTACACAGCCCAATGTACATATTCACAATACACACACTGTCAACAATCACCATAAGTATACAGACCTCAGTACTGTACACACATCCACAGAATGCCCAGGTTATGTCCTCAAAGAGAAACCCTACTATACATAACATGTGTCGCAGTCTGATATCTCACTGGCTTGTTATCAGATATGATGTCAATAAATTATGGCATACAGGACATATGCACCTCTTACTGCATGACATATGTACACAGGTTGACAGAGTTGTGGCTGGAGGCACAAACACAGGGCCAGTATTGACATGTTGCTGTGCTAACCTCATACAGTTACTGCTGTAACAGGGTTTGTTGCGACATATGCCCTAGGAGGGATATGAGGTCAGTAGCTCTCATGTCTGTCACAATGTACTGACTGCAGTCCTCACACTATGCTTCTGCAGCTCGCAGATAGGTGCTCTGTGAGTAACACAAGAAGCAAAGGGCACCACACACTGCTCAGTATGTCGATGACCCTACAGATAGGATTTCCTCAGAAACATAGCACTGTCATGACAGGTATTAAAACATTTAAACCAGCTATATCCACACACACTGTTAAACCAACATTACTCCAAATGCAGAATAACAACACTTACATTCTGTAGTCATGTCAGGCACACCCCGCTCCTGTGTGTTGGCCTGTTTCCACAGTGTATGTTGTTAGAGGTAAATCCCCAATCCATCTGAGATGCTGTTTGCCAAACAACAGATCTAGGTCCTACTCCCAGTGAATGAAAAGGCCAAACACCAACATGATGTTCCTAGATATTGGAGTGTGTTTCCATGCAATTGGGTATGGGAATGTTACCACAGCTGTTCCACATGCAATCAGCTAGAGGAGGGCTGCAATTCATGCAGAGACCATCAGCTGATCATGAGCATCACTTACAAAACCTATGCTGCTGCCTAAGTAAAGCAGGTGTAAGTCTCCACATCCACCAGAGAGGGAGAGAGAGAGGCAGACAGAGGCAAAGATAAGTCAGGGAGGGGGTGGGAGAGTAAAACCTAAGCATATTTGTGTCACACACCTACCAGTACAGGGTATCAGACTCCTGACTGACTATTATGGAACTCCCTCCCACTCACAATTACCTCCGTACCATCATGCACCCACTTCAAAACTTTGCTAAAAGTGCACCTAAAAACATGCTGGCTATGCCCTTGCAACTCCCACTGTAATATCACCCTCCCCATCCAACCACTACCTTTCTTTCTACTCCACTAACTACTTTGATTATAGCAAGCTCAGATGCTCATAAGCCAGTACTTATTATACAGTAGGAACTTCTTCTTGTAACATTTGTTAATGTCTGTTATGTACTTCACAGATAAAGATTCTAGTTGGCTACTGATGTACTATGTTCTTCATCTGTAAATATGTTGTAAGTAATTGCTATGTAAATTGTTAATCACTATGTAATCCAATGTAACTACTGTCTGTTTATTTTAACTGTGGAGCTTTTCTCCCCAGGCCTCCGCTGAAAATGGACCTACTTCCAGTCAGGCACTCCTGGTCAACAAATATAAATAAATAAATAAATAATAAATACATGTCTATGCAGTTATTGGATGCACCATATAGCTTACATGTTGAAGACCTCTCCAAACGTATATGTGATGGTGAGTGACATTTGCAACAGTGATATTTTAGCTATACGGTAGGTGTAGTACACATGCCTGTCACCATGAACAGATATCAGCGTCAACACAGCCACACTCTCTCAGGGACCCACACACATTGACACACTTGGCAGGGTCAGGAATACACCTCCTCACTAGTTAGTTTGCCACAATACAGTACTGTGCAGGTATCACATGCACCACAAGGGTTATCTGGAGGTTATATGGGCAAAGGTTATTTGGAGGTGTCTGACATCAGACAGCATGTTTCAGTATGCCAATGGGGGATGTAGTGAATGTGAATGTGGTCAAAAGCATCATACACCACACACACAGACGCAGGGTGCCAGTACTGACATGCATGAGTGCATTGCTTCATGGAAGTGTAGTGGTTGACTGTGCCAGATGGCTATACAAGGCTAGGTGATGGGTATACCTTGGCATCAGACCATATGACAATGGTCTGCAGTGTGGCTCAGGGGTGTAGTGCCTGGATTGGCCCACACAGGTGGGTATTGCATTCACCATCCAGTCACCTGGGTAACTATTGTGTGTGGCCATTGATGTGCATTGCTTGCCATGTATGTGTTCTTTAGTCCATGACATGGATGGTGTCTGGGATGTACACACATCCCACATGCATGTACAATGACATGTGTAACTGTATCTCGGGTGTCTGGCCCATGTTGTGTACACAGATTTTTATCATCAGATGTGCCAGTCCTGGCCTCATGTGGCAGGAAGTGGTAATGGACAACAGGTTGACCCTGCACCTACATAGATAGCATGATACAGGTATTCCCTGGTGTCAGTGGCAGCTGTCCATACAGGGCATGTGTTTAAGGCATGGTATGTCCTTTGTGGGTCACATTTGATGGTACCACAGGTGTTGCAGGTGTCCAGTGGGGAACATAGTGAAACGCATTGTCTGCATGTACATGCCTATTGCGCTAATGGACAGGGTACCATGCCTTCTGTAGTCCACTGCAATCACACGATGGTTACTATTTGTGGGCAATATGCAGGGTACTACCAACATAGCGGTTGTTGCCTAGGCAAGTGTGTTTGTCTATGAGCCATAGGTTGAGAGTGTTCTCTGGGTAATACAAGGGTTGCTAACTTTGTTCACCAGGCCTTGATTTCACATGTAGGGGTATGGATTGGCATCCCATCCTCTCAGCTATTTCACATCTGTTATCCCTGTAAGGTGGACATTGTGACATATAATAGGGCCACCATATAAGAAATTTGCAAAACCCACTCCACAATGAGTTCAGTTATTACACACTCACCGCCACCTCCACACAGGATATGAATGACAATCCCAGACACACACACAGCCACATACCTGCCATGTCTGGGATTAAAACACCTACCTACCTAGTTTATTTCACTACAGCACTATGCAGTTTTAGGACACGCCATGGAGATTACTGGAGTACTCCTTCCCCAAAGGTGTATTTCACAGTGAATGACATCAGCAGGCTTGCCAAAGTAGGGCATTTGTATTGTAGTGAGTGTGACTAGCCTAAAAAGCATTACTCCCTACACATACATAGAAACATATACACAGACATCCACACTTGCCATGTGTGGGAATAGAACCCCTACCAAAGTACTATATCACACTACAGCATTGCACTGTTATAGGACACATCATGGAGATTCCTGGGCTACACCTTTCCCAAAGGTGTATTTCACAGTGACTGACATCAGCAGCCTTGCCAAAGTAGGGCATTTGATCTGTAGTGAGTGTGACTAGCCTAAAATGCATTGCTCCCTACACAAACTAATGAAAACACACACAGACACCTACACTTGCCATGTGTGGGATTAGAACCCCAACCAGAGTACTATATCACACTACAGCATTGCACTGTTATAGGATGAGCCACGGAGATTAGTGGGTGATACCCTTCCCAAAGATGTATTTCACAGTTAATGACATCAACAGCCTTGCCAAAGTAGGGCATTTGAATTGTAGTGAGTGTGACTAACCTAAAAAGCATTGCTCCCTACACAGACAAAGACACACAAATACAGTTGCCATGTCTGGGATTAGAACTCCTACCTAACAAGTTTATTATACTACAGCAGTACACAGTTATAGGATGCGCCCTGGAATTTACTGGGCTATACCTTTCCCAAAGGTGCATTTCACAGTGAATAACATCAGCAACCTTGCCAAAGTAGGGCATTTGAATTGTAATGAAGGTGACTAGCCTAAAAACATTGCTCCCTACACAGAGACACACACACACAATTGCCATGCTTGGGAATATAACTCCTACCTAACTAGTTTATCACACTACAGCATTACACAGTTATAGGACACACCACAGAGATTATTAGGCTACACCTTTCCCAAAGGTGTATTTCACAGTGAATGATATCAGCAGCCTTACCAAAGTAGGGCATTTGAATTGTAGTGAGGCTGACTAGCCATAAAGCATTGCTCCCTACACAGACAGAGACACACACACACACACACACACACACACACACACACACACACACACACACACACACACACACACACACACAGTCGCCATGTCTGGGATTATAACTTCTACCTAACTAGTTTATCACACTACAGCATGATGCAGTTTTAGGATGTGCCACAGAGATTATTGGCCTACTCCATTCCCAAAGGTGTATTTCAATGTGGATGACATCAGCAGACTTGTCATAGTAGGGCTATGGGGAGGGCAGTGTGTGTGCAGCATGAGCCATAACCTATTCATCTAGAGGTTGACACACCACATGCAGACATAAACAGGGTTATATTCTGCAGGTACCTGTATACAGCTGCTAGATGACTACTGCCTTGTACAGTCATGTTGCACAGCTAGCACTTGCACCACATAGTCTGTAATGCTGATGAATACCAGTGGCTAATTTCTACAGTGAGTTACATTTACACATCATGTGGTTGTAGCCATTTGGCTGTGTGCTTGGTGGGACAAGCCTCATGATGGATGGCTCTTTGTCACAGTCACTCTCTTCCACACATCTATGTATGTTTACTTTTGGATTATTATAGTGTGTTGTCCTTGGATATATGTCTGTATTTCTATCCAATGTGTGTGCAAAGCATGACTGGTGCATACTGAGAAGTGTATGCATTAACATCTGCAACTGTCAGATATGTATGGTCCACTGTTGTTTGCAGGCATGGGCTTCATTTGTTTAAGTGTGTGAGCATGCCCAGTATGACCTTTCAGTATGTTGTTGTCTGACATTGCCTTCATTTCCCTAAGTGTGTGAGCATGCCCAGTATGCCCTTCTGTATTGAATGTGTGGATCCATTCTGGGTAGTTTGTACTCCAGTGCAAATCTTTGTGTTGTACACTTACAGGTAGCAAACTGTTTCTGCAGGGTATCCATAAATCATTTAGCAATATGGGGACAAACTGTGCAGGGGATAGTGTGATTGTGCCTTTGCTGTTCTGCTACATGGTACTGATGTTAGCAGAGATATTCAGACATGTGTGCTATTATACAATGTGATGGTTTATATCCTCAAGTACTGTCAGGTGGACATTCTTGCTCACAGTGATGTCCTGGGGGACAAGGGTGACTGCAGCTGTTGTCGGTATTGTGGGCAGATGCCTACATATTCATGGTAAGTTATGCCATTCTGGGGGGGGAACTGCAGACACTTGCTGCTGGGTCTGTGTATACAATTCAGCACCTTAGTACAGTGCTGGCAGAGATTCCCATACTTGTACATCCATCGACATGACAGTATAACCTTATCTTGCTGTGGCAATACCTCACAGCTGTATAGATTCACACAGGTTACCCAGAGGCAGGGGCCATGAGTCAGGACATTACCCCTATTATGGTGTATGGGCAGGTTTGTAGCCACCCATTTATATGTTTGCAGCCAGGGGTAGTGTGTGCACACAGCTGTGTGTCGGACCTTGCACATTCCATGCTGCCCATGCTCCAACCTCCCCCTATATTATTCTATCCTCTTCCATACATTATGCATACATTCTCTGATACTTTCCCTAAGGTTATCACCTCATCACAGCTGTGTTTTGGTGTTGGTCCACAGTTCATGCAGTGGGATATGGTGGACATGTTACCGTGGTTTGTCCACATGGCCTTGCATATGGCTTATGTGGAGTGTTATGTTGTTATTTGGGTGTCCATGACATAACATGAATTGGCAGTATGTGTGAGACACAGGCCTTTGGCAGAGGCCTGTGGGCCATTTGGTGGTGATGTGGGCCAGCTGTGCAGGCCGTTGCATTCTCTCAGTCGTACAGTCTCTGACCGCCATACAGTATATTCCCCTGGGGTGACAGGGTAGGTGTGCAAGGTGTTCATGCCAATACGTTCTATCAGTCTTGATCAGGTGGTGTGGATGCTGGCAGGGTGCTACCTACAGCTAGGGCCACATCTGCATGGGACACCTGCACTGAATGCTGCATTCTTTCACTATTGTCATATATAGGTAGGGTCATATTATACCCATTCCCAACAGCAGGGATATGACCAAATAAGTACCTGTGGGTGGTATTTGGGTGAGCTGGTTGCATGTGTGCTATGGACACTACTTGCATCTGATGCACAGATATGCATGGGGTATTCCAGTTATGCTGGAATGTGCAGGTACATCAGCTGTTTCCCAATACATCAGTCCTACCACCTTTGTGATCTGCAAGAGTTCGGCCAGACGACACCGGTATCCCCTACTACAGGCCCAGATAATGTGATGCATACCTGTATGTACAATTCCAAGGGTGTGTCCATTTCACAGTTTCACATTATATACTGTATGTCTAGGGTACTTTTCCCTGTGTACTGCTTCTATATCTAGACCAACAGCCATTCCATGTCAGTCTTTCAGATGGTGACACATATTGCCACCATACATTTACAATGGCTTACTGCTAGCATATGTTATAGTGGTGGGAATTGTCTTTGGCACTGCAGTTGTGAGGACTTGGCCCTGTCATCAGCAGTAGTGGGCAATGGCCACCAGGTCATACTTCAACATGCATACATACTGACCACTCTCACACAATATGAAACAGACACCAACCTAACACACACACATACCTGCATATTGTGCAAATGCTACAATCTATTCTGCTATCCTGGCCACCTCTGGGCATCTGTGCTCCACTGGTATTATACCTACACATACATGTTACTACATTTCTACATAGGATTGGGGGGGCACACCTGACTGTTACTACATGTCTAAATAGGATTGGGGAGGCACACCTGACTGTTACTACATGTCTAAGTAGGGTTGGGGGGCACACCTGACTGTTACTACATGTCTACATAGGATTGGGGGCACACCTGACTGTTACTACATTTCTACAAAGGACTGGGGGGCACAACTGACTGTTACTACTGTCTACATAGGATATGGGGGGGGGCACACCTGACTCTTTCTACATTGCTACACAGGATTGGGGGGGCACACCTGACTGTTACTACATGTCTATATAGGCTGTGGCGGGGGCACACCTGACTATTTCTACATTTCTACACAGGTTTGGAGGGGTACACCTAACACTTGTACACATTTGCTATGACTGTACAGGTAGTTCAGGTACTCCATTTCATTCTGTTTTCTAACCTATCATGCTGACTAGAGGCATGTCAGTTTACTACAGGTCTTATGTTTGATTGACCTACATATTAATTTCTGACTTCCTACCCTTCAGAATTAACATCAGACTGACTGACTTGCTGTAGTCTGTCTGTGTAGGCCTGGGGTGGTTACCATAGGCATAATTTACACCTGTCCTGCTGGCTATGACTGTTGTTGGGTATGTGAACCTCCCTGACTGGCATGTGTGTGTCATATGGACAGACATGTGGCCCAGCACATTTCCTGCAGTGGGTTTTGTCACCATGTGTAGTACTGGCTACTGTAATGACACCTGTATTTGTCACAGATCTCATGCTGCTACTATAGGTGTCTACTATCTGCTGGCATCCCATTCAGCCACCTGATTCCCTTGCATGCTCACATCCATACCATAGATACAAGTAACAACACATACTACTCCAATCAGCAATCGGCAATCGGTAAGGGGAGTGACTTACCATGTGGGTGTGCCAGTATTGAGGATGTTGCTGTGGGATGCCTATATCGGATGCGCATAGTACACTCCCTATACATGGTTGAGCACAGGTAGTGTCATGTTTGGCATCCCTTCTACTGTATGTGCGAGTCAAAGAGAGGTGTCATTCCCTGGGTCCCTACTGTGTCAGTGTATTTGCTATGTGTTTCCTCTTTGCCAAGGCTATGACATACTGGGCACACCTCCATCTGCCTACTGGAGCAGGCTCAGGTTGTTCATCCTCTGAGTCACTCTGTGCCTGTGCAGGCAATGGCACTGGTGGGGGGGATGTGTGGCCCTGCCACATGCCATTCCTGCTGCAGCAGTTTCCACAGGAAAATATTGTGTAGCATGGCACATACGATACCAATTTGGGTACATGTAGCTGGTGAGTACTGCAAGGCTCCACCGGATGTGTCCAGGCACCGGAACTGTGACTTGAGCATCCCAAACACGTGCTCTATTATGATTCTGGTTTGTGCATGTGCCTCATTATGGCATTATTGTTCGGGTGTGTGTGCATTTCTAATGGGTGTCTTCAGCCACTGCTCCAGTGCATAACCAGCATCCCCCACTAGGTGACTGTAAGGGATGTCATCATTGGCAAATCTCTGGTACAGCTGCATCAAATGCCAGATGTGGAAATCATGATAGCTTCCAGGGCAGCAAGCACACCATTCATTATAATGCCCTGGGCATTGCACATGACCTGGCAGTTGATGGAGGGGAAGCCTTGCGGTTGATGTAGACCCTACCCCACTCACTGGGTGGTACTTTGATGCATATGTGTGTGCAGTCTATGGCACCCACCATCTCAGGGTATTCTGCTATTTGGTGGAAGAGACACATATTGCTGGTCAACACCTCACGGGTGTTGAGGAAATATACATGCTCACCGGAATGTGCTTACATGGGATTCAGGAACTGGTGGAATATTCTGGATGCTGATGCCTGTGAGATCCCCATGATATACCCAGTTGGGCTTTGGGAGGTAGCTGTGGCTAGTATTCTTAGGCCTACACATACCTTGGTATCCACTGGGATGGGTCCCCCTCTGTTAGTTCTGTGTATCAGGCATGGCCGGCACAGCTCAAAAATTTGCTGTAGGAGGTCCCTGTCCACCCTATAGGGCTCCACTATCTCCAGCTCATGTAGCCCCTGGTAGGTTACCCTGGGTCTATACACCCTTCTCACTGTGGGTTGGTCGACAGCATTCTCATCCGCACCACCCTCAGTCTCTTCCACATGTTGATGTCTGATAGTTGCTGCAGCCCCTATCATTCTGTTGTTTTTGTTTGTTAAAATTTCCCTGCTTGTATACACTGGTGGTGTAGAGTTTGTGGGAAAAAAACAGAGGGAAAGGTGTTTGAATAGTTTATAGTAGTGTTCTGTGCTGGGCTGGTCTGCTGCCTGTGTAATTGGCTGAGTCAGATATGTTTCAGCTACCAGCTATGCTAGCTCTCCTAGATTACCTTCCTACTGCAGTTTTCCCTTCCCATTGCCTTCCTGTGTAAGCCCAGGGGCACGCCATGCAATCACAGTGCTCAAATGTGCACAGAGATGCTATTTCCTGGTTTACTTTTTTTTTTCCTTTAAAACCCAGTGCGCGGTATGCACACCCGCTTAGGCAATGTAAAGAGTGCTAGGCAGCCTCAGACACAACCCCTTGCTTAGCTCAGCTAAGCTAAGGGCAAACCCGAGCCACAGGGCTGCAATCTGCTTACAGTATGACTGACATACCCCCCTATGATGTCAGCTAACTCCTAGGCTTTCACCAAGCTATTTGTCCTCTTACACTGTTGGGTGCTGACTAGCATGCAGGGGAAATCTGGGATTCAGTATCATTCCCCTCATTTGCATAGGATTGCCTGCTGATCCATAGTTACATGTCACACACTGAGACTCCCCTTAGCAACCACTATTCACTGGTCATGTTGTCTTCTGCCTGCCATTGACTCACTGGGTGGTACTTTGATGCATATGTGTGTGCAGTCTATGGCACCCACCATCTCAGGGTATTCTGCTATTTGGTGGAAGAGACACATATTGCTGGTCAACACCTCACGGGTGTTGAGGAAATATACATGCTCCGAACAAACTAAAATGTTCCAATAACAGACACTTTTATTTCAATCCACAAATAGAGCAGTCTTTAAGCGTGCAATATACTCGTACACTTTTCGTCGCCTTTAGATATCGCAACTTCCTCAGAAGACAAATTACTAATCTCATTCATACATTTAAATAGTAAATTCGTAGGCAATTAAGTATTGGTCAATTAATTACAATACTTTTAACCCTTTCATAACATCAATGTCTACGATCTGTTTAAATAGAAATCCTATACTTGCTGCTACAAACAAACACTACACATCCATTTAATGGAATTAAAAATTAAGCTATATAGCCTATACAATTATTAATATCTAAAACTCGTGAAGTTTAGACTTTTAAACCTCACAAATATAAACTGTCACATTTAAATTTCACATTTTTACATTTTAGACCATTTTGAAACATTTACAACATTTTAAAACATTTAAAACATTTAAAACGTTTAAGACATTTAAGACATTTTAAAACATTTAAAACATCGACTAGTCATTTGACTAACAAAGGGGGCACAATCAGTATATAAATATTACCTTTGTATTTTGTTAGTTTACCAATTTATAACCTAACATAATTATTTTACATTCAAAACCTAAATCAACATTCAATATATCCTACCCAGCAGGTGACATTATAGATTTAAAATTTTGATTTTAAACAGATCGTAGACATTGATGTTATGAAAGGGTTAAAAGTATTGTAATTAATTGACCAATACTTAATTGCCTACGAATTTACTATTTAAATGTATGAATGAGATTAGTAATTTGTCTTCTGAGGAAGTTGCGATATCTAAAGGCGACGAAAAGTGTACGAGTATATTGCACGCTTAAAGACTGCTCTATTTGTGGATTGAAATAAAAGTGGCTGTTATTGGAACATTTTAGTTTGTTCGGTGCATCTATTTCTAAGGTTTGAACTTGGTGGTTGTTAGTTGTTTTCTATGGAACCGAACGCTGAAAACGTTTCCGCATCCACTATACAAAATGATGAGGGCGACGGTAACCTTACAGCCCTCATAAATTTATTGACGCAGAAGGTCGACCGACTTTCCCAGAGACTGGATGACGTCAACCGAGCGCCAACTTTAGCGGCAGCTCCAGGGAATCGAACGGAGGTGAGAGAGGATGGGCGTCTTGCTGCTACTACTAATTCTTTACATAACGCAAATGACATTTTGAATGATACTCAAGGGGGGCTACTTGGTAGTCAAGCTAATGTATTAACGAGCACACAGCGGGAAAGTGAGCCGACCAGCAATCCGAGAGATATAGCCCGCGAACCGCTTACAGCATGGGTGCATAGAGGTTTTAACTTCAGCACTGCGCAAAGGAATTCTACCTTACAAACGGAAACGGAGGTAAATAATGATATAAACAAAAAGCTGAATATCTTTGATAATAAACTGTTAAAAATCCGTAAGCTGCAATTGGAAATTGCCTACTTTCGAGAATGCATAAGACTTAAAATAGTACCTAAGGGCCTTAGGCATTGGCAATTCCCGTCGGGGCTAATTGAAGGCTCTAATTTTCACATTGCACTTGTAGCTCTTTTTGACAGACATGGATTGGAACTATTAGAATTGTTTTGTACCTTTTACCAAGAGATAGTGGACAATCTTTTGGTTGAATTGCAAGGTATTGACAATTCTATTAAAGATGACATTAACTTTAGTAGATACCAGTATGACTATGACCGCTGTTTTTAAGCATTGACGATCATATTAAAAAGATGAATGGTACTAAGAATAAGAAAAGTGACAGGGATGTGAGAGAATATGGGGAAGGGAAAGCATATCCTCGCCCTCCCCGCCCTACCAATATACAAATTAATGAACAGGGTAATGTGCATGAAAATGTTACTAACGTTGAACAAAGAATAAGACCAGCATTTCAACAAACTGAAACACATGTACCACCTCAATCCTTACCAGCACAAACTTCTAATAACGATACCGGTGTTAGAAGGAGTGAAAGACTTGCTCAACAGGGGAACTCCTCAAATGTAAATAATGTTGATGGACAGAATCAGTTTAATAATAATGCTGGAAGGTTTGGTAATCAAAATTTTCGGGGCTCAGCCTCGAAGCCCAATTACCAGACCAAGAGGAACCAGAAGAACAAGAGGAGGAAATGGTAGAAAGTGCTGGTATTGACTTGTTAAATGGTCCTAACAACCAAAAGTGTATAGTTATAGCAAACGCCGAATTAGACTTTAAAATTTATAACTATACAAACTTAGAAATTGGTGAAGATACTGTAGCTTTGTTAAGTAAGGGGTACACATTTGTACCAAGTTCTACGCTCAATATTGCTCACACTCTAATTGATTTAAAACTGTTTACAAGGAAGTTAAATTTATTATTTCTTATGGGAGAAAATGTAAATGAAAGACCTGACTTCCTTGTTTCAAGTGTCTATAATCCCCCCCTTCATCCTGCCTTACTTCTGTTTGAAAAAATAATGGAAATAGATTTAAGGAATTTAAAGGAAAGTAAAAATAAGTACAAATACAATTTAACAAAAGAAGAAAGAGAATTGTTAAATTTGTTAAAACAAGCTCCTATTTGGGTAATGAATCCCGACAAAGGAGGGGGGCTAGCAATAATGTTTAGCAGTGACTACGAAGATAAAATGTTAAAAATTTTGGAGAGTGACACGTATGTTAAGTCCTCTGTAAATTAGATGAATACTGCAATGGGGAGAATTAAATCACTGCTTGAAGAACTGTTTATTGAAAGAAGGATCGATAGTGTCTTGTATAATTTTTTACAACAAACACAAGTTAGGACACCGGTCCTATTTGGTATCCCCAAGGTACATAAAAATATAGAGGACCCACCTATGAGACCTTTAGTTGATGGGAGGGGGAGTATGACTTATACATGTGCTAAAGTAATAGACAAGACACTGTAGAAATATATTAAGCTAGAGAAACAAATTTCAAAGGATTCTTGGTCCTTTCTAAGATCTATTAATGACTTACATTTTTCAGCTACAGGATTGCTAGTGACGATAGATGTTAAAGATCTATATTCTTGTATCCCACACAGTAAAGCAATTGAATGGGTGAGTGATATGATGAGGGCCCTGGATGCACCAGTTGATGAAATAAAGTTGATAGAGGAACTGATTGATACAGTCCTTTCATATAATTACATTCTTTTTAATAAAGAAATTTTTCATCAAAAGATTGGGGTTGCTATGGGGTCGCCATGCGGTGCCAGTATTGCGAATTTAGTAATGGCAAGATGGGAAAGGCTCACAATTTTTGAAAATGAAGGGATCAAAGAGAAAATCACCTATTATACGAGATTTCTGGACGATATTTTTATGGTGGTTGAAACTGATATTGAAGGGTTGGATAAAATTTTGACTTCTTTTAATTGTAGTACTAATTTTCTACAGTTTACATATAATTCTAGTAAAGATAATATCAGCTACTTAGATGTTAACTTGAAGAAAGACTACATAAATGAGAGATACATAGCGAACATATATAGGAAGGAAACGTATTCCAACACATTCCTTCATTTTTCTAGTAGTCACCCACTGACCCAGAAAAAAGCAGTAGTAAAAGGCCAGCATGTTAGGGCAGCGAGGATGATTACGGTTGACGGTGATTTCTTGGAAGAATGTAAACTTCTTGAAAAATTTTTTGTACAAAGGGGCTATCCAATAGAATTCATTGTTAATATAGCAACTGAAGTAAAAAATAAACGGTGGGAAGGATTTTATTCTCCAATATTAGGATCAATATTAAGGCCAATGGAAAATGTCGAACAAATAGGACAAACAAAGAGAGTAACAAGTATAGGATTTCCTTGTAGCTTCATTACTTGTTTTAATCTGGATGCATTTGACATTAAGAACATCTTAAATAAAAATTGGCATCTTTTGTCTTCAGATAATGCGTTTAGGGACTTAATACCTGATAAACCGAAGGTGGTTTACAAGAGGAATCAAAACTTTAAGGAAATTTTACAAGGTAAAAAAGAAAATGTCAGACTTAATGGAGGTATGACAAAGTGTAATATGTGCAACTATTGTAAATACGTTGAAGAAGGTAATACCTTTAAGATAAGGAAACAAACCTATAAAATAGGAAAAAAGTTCAATTGTAGTAGCCGTCAAGTTGTATATATGGCAACATGTGACACATGTTTAGCCTTTTATATAGGAAAAACGGATAGGAAACTACACGAGAGAATATATGAGCACATTTACAGTATTAGAAAAACTAAATTGGACAATGCACTTGCTAGACATTGTCACCTAAATGAAGGGCACAACTTTAGGTTTAAAGTAATTGATCAAGTTACACCAGATGTAAGATGCCCATATGAACCATTAAAACTCGAGAAGAAAGAATTAATATGGCAACTGACAGCGAATGCCAATCAATTACCTGGTTTAAATGAGATGACATCAATAAAATGTATTTTAAGATTAAAAAACCTAGAAAGGTAAAGAGTTATGTATTTTTGGTAGTGTTGGTCCATTATTAACTAATAAATATAATGGCAATAAAATGTATTTATAACCATCCTAATGAAGTAGGCTAGCTAAAGTACTCATTTATATCTGTATTTATATTTGACAGTATACAGGTATACATTTTATATATATATATTTTTTATATATATATATATTTTTTATTTTTTATTTCTGTTGTTGGATAAAATGTATAGGCTTTTAAAATCAAAATTTTAAATCTATAATGTCACCTGCTGGGTAGGATATATTGAATGTTGATTTAGGTTTTGAATGTAAAATAATTATGTTAGGTTATAAATTGGTAAACTAACAAAATACAAAGGTAATATTTATATACTGATTGTGCCCCCTTTGTTAGTCAAATGACTAGTCGATGTTTTAAATGTTTTAAAATGTCTTAAATGTCTTAAACGTTTTAAATGTTTTAAATGTTTTAAAATGTTGTAAATGTTTCAAAATGGTCTAAAATGTAAAAATGTGAAATTTAAATGTGACAGTTTATATTTGTGAGGTTTAAAAGTCTAAACTTCACGAGTTTTAGATATTAATAATTGTATAGGCTATATAGCTTAATTTTTAATTCCATTAAATGGATGTGTAGTGTTTGTTTGTAGCAGCAAGTATAGGATTTCTATTTAAACAGATCGTAGACATTGATGTTATGAAAGGGTTAAAAGTATTGTAATTAATTGACCAATATTTAATTGCCTACGAATTTACTATTTAAATGTATGAATGAGATTAGTAATTTGTCTTCTGAGGAAGTTGCGATATCTAAAGGCGACGAAAAGTGTACGAGTATATTGCACGCTTAAAGACTGCTCTATTTGTGGATTGAAATAAAAGTGGCTGTTATTGGAACATTTTAGTTTGTTCGGTGCATCTATTTCTAAGGTTTGAACTTGGTGGTTGTTAGAAATATACATGCTGACCGGAATGTGCTTACATGGGATTCAGGAACTGGTGGAATATTCTGGATGCTGATGCCTGTGAGATCCCCATGATATACCCAGTTGGGCTTTGGGAGGTAGCTGTGGCTAGTATTCTTAGGCCTACACATACCTTGGTATCCACTGGGATGGGTCCCCCTCTGTTAGTTCTGTGTGTCAGGCATGGCCGGCACAGCTCAAAAATTTGCTGTAGGAGGTCCCTGTCCACCCTATAGGGCTCCACTATCTCCAGCTCATGTAGCCCCTGGTAGGTTACCCTGGGTCTATACACCCTTCTTCGTTTCCTCACTGTGGGTTGGTCGACAGCATTCTCATCCGCACCACCCTCAGTCTCTTCCACATGTTGATGTCTGATAGTTGCTGCAGCCCCTATCATTCTGTTGTTTTTGTTTGTTAAAATTTCCCCGCTTGTATACACTGGTGGTGTAGAGTTTGTGGGAAAAAACAGAGGGAAAGGTGTTTGAATAGTTTATAGTAGTGTTCTGCGCTGGGCTGGTCTGCTGCCTGTGTAATTGGCTGAGTCAGATATGTTTCAGCTACCAGCTATGCTAGCTCTCCTAGATTACCTTCCTACTGCAGTTTTCCCTTCCCATTGCCTTCCTGTGTAAGCCCAGGGGCACGCCATGCAATCACAGTGCTCAAATGTGCACAGAGATGCTATTTCCTGGTTTACTTTTTTTTTTCCTTTAAAACCCAGTGCACGGTATGCACACCCGCTTAGGCAATGTAAAGAGTGCTAGGCAGCCTCAGACACAACCCCTTGCTTAGCTCTGCTAAGCTAAGGGCAAACCCGAGCCACAGGGCTGCAATCTGCTTACAGTATGCCTGACATACCCCCCTATGATGTCAGCTAACTCCTAGGCTTTCACCAAGCTATTTGTCCTCTTACACTGTTGGGTGCTGACTAGCATGCAGGGGAAATCTGGGATTCAGTATCATTCCCCTCATTTGCATAGGATTGCCTGCTGATCCATAGTTACATGTCACACACTGAGACTCCCCCCTTAGCAACCACTATTCACTGGTCATGTTGTCTTCTGCCTGCCATTGAGTATAATGGCAAAATAGTGATTTTGGTTAGAATACTTATTTTAGTTTTTTTTTCTTATTTTCTGCCCAATCACGTTTGCGCACCGCTGCCCTACACTTAAACAGCCAAGATCAGCTAAAAAAAATAAAAGTTGATTTTTTTTCTTTTTGCAACTGTTTTCCATGCCAATAGCCTTATAGTTGGTCCCTGGCATGCTTTCTACATAATATCAACCCTTTATTTGGAGCTGTCATGGCTCCTTTTTGTAGTTTGCAGAAATGTACTCTGTTACTGGCGGATTACATTTCTGCTCATTACACTAGTCCTGCACGGCTGGTTTCCAGCTTCCTGGATCGCAAATTCACCTCATTTGCATGGATTTCTCCTGCAAATGGGGTAATTTGCATACAGGGGCTGAGTCCATGCAGGACTAGTGCAGGAGTACTTGTACACGTACCTACAGGTTATTCCTGGATCGCGTGACAGACATATTGCCTGCTGGGGCTCCTGCACTAGTCCTGCATGCCGTGCAGGGCTTGCTGAATCCGGGGTATTGTCTTTGTAGTCAGCACTTTGAATGCATTGCAGGTCATGGTTTACCTTTTTAGTGTACTGAAATGCTTTCAGCATTTAATACCTGTAAGGACAGTGCCTACTCACAAGTCAAATGGTGCAGGAGAATGTCAGATTTTACAAACTTCCACATTTCATGTGATGCAATGATCCTTACTGCAGATCACCTTTTTAAATACCTAACCAAAGATGGCAAACTGTGGCCTCTTCATATAAGGTCTTCCAGGATGATATTGTACGAATGCTGCCTTTCTACTGCAGTCTTGCCTGTACCTATCTGAAGAAATTGCTGCCAATTTTGTATAACCAAAAACAAGCTGCTTTCTCCATGCTCTCTTATTTCCATTTGTTATAGCTATTTCCAGTTTGTAGGAGTCAACATTTATGACAGTTATAGTTCAGTCTCAGTAGAATTACTCCATGTTTTTATTTTGTTTGTAAAAAAGTATTTTCTCATATAAGCAAGAATCTGTTCTGACTTCAAGTAGTGCCACTTATTCTTGAATGCATTTTTTGCTAAAAGCATGCTACTTGTCTTGGACTCTGCAGATACGTTTTAGGTACTCAGCTAGTAGTACTATGTCCACCCTTATATTTAATTTCTCTCTCTCTCTCTCTCTCTCTCTCTCACTCTTTGTGTACATACATGTATTTATTGTTTATTTATTGATATTTTATTTCAGGGAAAGTTTGACTGGGTAGCTGCCCATATTCAGTGGAGGCCCAGGGAAAAAAAGCTCTAAAGTATTACAAAAATATTTTAACAGCAATAATTTTACAATCTTCAAAAATAATCTAAAACAAGTAATTATACCAAATCAGACATAATGTAAAAACATTGATTAAAAATAAATAAAACTTACAGGACAATAATTCAATATTTAGAAATTGTAAGTTAGTATCACACAAACATGAACTGCAATATGAAGTGAGCAAGTGGGCCTATGGCATATTTAGAAAGAGAGTCAGAGGAAAGAAATAGACTGAAGTAAGGAAGTGAATGAAGAAGGGCAACTAAGAGGTGTAAAGTGCAAATAGGTACTTGTTCATATTCATATTTATGGAAATAGTTTATCCTGGGTTGAGCAAGGACAGAGACATATTTTGTTTAAAAAGTCTTTCTGAATGGTTTTAAAGGGCAGGAGGGAGATATTGACCTGATGGATGCAGTAACGGTAAGGAGTTCTAGGACTTAGCAACATGGTATGAGTATGGATCTAGTTTAGTAGGCTGAAATAGCATAATACCAAAATGTAATATGCAGAGACGAAAAAATTGCAAATGACCATTAACGAATGTTAACAATGTCAAAAATGTTAAAATTTGAAAACCTAATACACACGTCCGGAAGCACCATGGAGATCGACCTGAACTTACACATTAAAACACATCAAAAAAAAAAAAAAAAAAAATATATATATATATATATATATATATATATATATATATATACATATTTTAAAATGTTTTTGCAAGGGGGCTGTGCCCCCCACACCACTCTGCAAATTATATACACCAAATTATATATACCAACACTGAGATCGCACTATAGTGGGGAAAAGGGTAAATTTCCCATTCCTGACTGTACCGAAATCTCTATTTACAACCATTAAACATGCAAACTTTTTCTCTTACATATTATGTTTAATTTAAGAAGATGTTTTTCTAAGTTCAGCACTATATCCATTCAAAATCTCTGTGGCACTTCTGGACATGCGTATTAGTTTTCGATTTTTAACATTTTTGGCATTGTTAACATTTGTGAAAGCTCATTTGTGATCTTTTTGTCTTGGCATTCTAAATTTCAGTATGATGCTATGTTGATCTACTGAAGTAGATCCATGAATATAGATCATGACCAGCATATTTGATAGGTTTGTGGACAGCGAAGAGTCTTTTGTCAATGGATTGTAATGACTGATTGAGAACATAGTAGTATAGAATAGGATTTAGTGCTAGGCAAGCAGATGGATGCTGGTTGATTTTATAGGTGGTAAGAAAATGTGCATGTGTTAATTGATGGAGTAGTTCTAACCAGTTTAGGCTTTTTAGTGCTATACAGTGGTGGGTTCTGAAAGGTTTATTAGCTGAAAATGTATCCACTTTATTATAGCATTGTTCAAGTTTTGATTTTTGTGATGCCTGGAGGTTAGTAAGGATGGAAGAATCATAAAGTAGTGAGGAATGGAGGAAAGTAGTGGGAAGTTTAGTTTTAGTTAAGTTGGTGAGAATGTTTTTGGCTCTGTAAAGCAACCCTCATTTTTGGTGAGTTTTTTAATGCAATTTTATATATGCAGGTCAAATTTAAGATGATCATCCACTATCATAGCTAATAATTTGCTATGAGAAATTATTTCAATGGCTATATGGTTAAGAGAGAGGATTAAATTTTGTTTTTCATGAGATAGTGATTTGGGGGGAAAAATAAGTTTGCTTGTTTTGTTTTTGTTATCCTGGGGGGTATTCGGCATGAGTTGTTAGTTACAAAATCATGCTTCAATGGCTGTTAAAGCTTCATGGTTACATTTTTGGAGATGTGCCAGTTTGTGAAATCATCTCGATATTGTATTAAGGAGGCCTGCTGGGTGAATGCGGTGAATGAGTGTATAAATATATATATATATATATATATATATATATATATATATATATATATATATAGATAGATAGATAAATAAAATCTAAATATTTTTCACAAATTAGGGTTGATGCCAGTGTAAAAATGTCATACCAAGCTTTAAGCATTTGTTTTATGACACTGTATCATCTAATAGGTGTACAGCTGTATAACACCACCATATTACCTTTGCTCACATAAAATAAAAAAAAAAAAAAACACCTGCTCACTCTTTTTAGAGCAGTGTGAATGTACTAGGTACTAGTTGTGCACAGAAACAGAAGAATGTGTTGCTTAGAAATTACTTTTTTTCTGTAACAGGGAATGCTCAGATAGAGAAAAAAAAAGACATTTTATGAAAAGCACTTTGAGGTAATATGAGGAATTATTTTTCCTAGAGAAAGTGGTGAGCACACGAGACATAATGTTCAAAGAGTGTTTAAGAAAATGTTTAAAAGCAAATTTATTACAGATGCAAAATCTGTTTTAGAAAGGAATGGAATAAGGAAACAGGCCACTGTTTTTAATGGGTGGGCAGTGTATTCAGGAAATGGGAAATGTAAGGACTGAGAGGACTTAACAACTCGATCAGATATCAGAAAAGATTGAAATATAATGTAATGGTCAGGAAAATAGCCAAATCCCATCTACGTCCTTTTATCTCAGATGATTCATACTTGTTCCCAATGCATATCAGTTAACACTAAACACGTCTTAAACAAATATATACTGCTAATTTACCATGAAATGACATGCTTACATCCAATATATCTAATCAAGTTAATAAAAGAGTAAATATAAAAATGAAACAGTGTGTTGCCCAGTGCAGTAATCATTCTTTAATAACAATTTATTCCATGGCAGTACTACTATACTGAATTAATTTTGTTGTTATTTTGCAACATGTAGTTAGTGCAGAGGATCAAGGTTATGAGCTGTTAGCTCCAGGTTTGATTCCTTCAGCCTACCATATGCCTAATATATGGCTATAAGCAAGTCACTTGACCAGAAAGTACTCTGGGGCAGATTAGGCTCCTTAATACTGTTTAGAAGTTCATGTGGCTCTAACTTTTTGAATGAAATATATGAATACCCAAACATTTGGATGTTTTAGATAGAACAAAACCCATACTAATATTTTTTAATACTTGTCCATAAGTTATTTTATAAAATGCAAACTGAACACATTGCACCATATTTCAGCTTATAGACTTCTAAAGTAAATTTGATAAATTGGAAATACATCTAGAAATAATTGAAACCATTGTATGACTGCAACTAAGTATTCTCCAGCAGAGAAATAAATGTACGGATGTTTGGTGAAGACTGTAATCTCAGTTGTATAGTTATTAATATCTTGTTAAAAGAAAATTTATAGCTTAATATGAAATGCTTGGGCAATTCAGCCAGTACTAAGTAGAATATTTCTGTATCGGCTTCTCTACAGGACTTGAGGAAAAATTGCACAAGCATCAGTAGCTTGCAGGAAAAAAAAAAAAGATGAACAGCATAATGCTGAATGCTTTTCACCAAAGGAAATGATTGCAGCTAGAATTTCTAAGTGTTGTCAGCAATGGTTCACTTTCTAATGGAGATTTCTTCTTTCATCAAGTTGGTGCTACTGTGGAGTGGGTATGTATAAGTTCGGGGTGCAGAGGTGCTTGCCCTCCAGCAAAAATCAAGAAAAAGGAAGTTTATTGCCTGTTTGATTTCCAGGCATTTTTTTTTCATTCTTTTGAAATGACTTTCAGGAAGTTTTCATTTTATAGTAGAATCTTCAGTATTATCTCATTGTCTTAATTTCAGAAAGGATAAATAAAATTGAGAATGCTAGATGATAAAATGATGTTTGTGTCATGGCATCAACATTTTTAACCTTACAGGGTGCTGTTTTCATGACATTCATATACATTACCATCAGAAACAAATCAATTATCATCACTTTATACATTCATTTTTTTAGATTATTCTTTCCATTATCAGTGGCATCAAGATCTGCAAGTAACAAATTAAACAAAGCAATACAGAGTCGAGTTAAGACAAGATATACCGGTACAGATAGGCTAAAATACCTTTGGAATTTTACCCTTCTTTATGTATTTTATATGATATATCTACATATGTTGGTCATAAGGTCAGTGCTCTTCCTGCTTTTTTGTATGTACAGAACATGCTATAAGTGAGCAATAATGCCTGACAGGGTGGGTAAAACTGGGAAATAACAGACCACCCAGGGGTGGTGTTAGGCCCAATACCTGCTGCATCTTGCCTATCCATCATTGGAAGGTCTGTTAGCTCTCGTATAATCCCAATCATAGAGGGCATTATTGCACTTAGATAATGGACTATCTGATACATTGTTTCATATTTGTTTTATTTATTAGTGTATATATTTTTATATTTTTGATATAAAAAAGTCACCCCTCACCACCTTATATTTCATAGTTGCTGTAGCATATGTAATTGATGTTGGAGAAAGTGTTTTACATACAAACTATAAGTTACGTAAGTACAACTGTGCATACTCACACAAACAAGTGCATACACACACACACACACACACACACACACACACACACACACACATGCACACATATACACACACACACATACACACACACAAACACACACACACACACACACACACACACACACACACACACACACACACACACACACATGCATAACCACACACTCACAAACATACACATATAAAGCATACACACACACACACACACACACACACACACACACACACACACACACACACACACACACAGAGGATCTGGCAGATTCACACACTTATAGACAGAAATACACATGCACTAATGTGCATATACAATAACAGACCCAACAAGGGTGTTGGTAGGCCAAACTGACTTTCCACTCGAGGTAAATAACCACTTGGCCATCCTCAAAAAAACAAAAAACAAAATTAAACCCACCCCACACCCCCCTAATTAAATGTGCCAACTCCGAGCTCGCACTATAGTGGGGGTAAGAAGCAAAGTTCAACAGGATGACCAAGTGGTTACTTACCTCGAGTGGAAAGTCGGTGTTCAGGATGTCAGTCTTCTGGTTTTTCATTCCTGTCATGTCAGTGAAGTGAAAGTCGGTGATGTTGCTGTTCCAGTAAGTAACATAGGCCTATATATATATATATATATATATATATATATATATATATATGTGTGTGTGTGTGTATATCACATATTTTTATATATTTTTGATGAGTTGCTGTAGCATATGTTTTTCTTGGAAGAAGCATTTTACATCTATGCTATAAGATATGCAAATATTGAATGTGCATATGTACATATATGTATACACACAGACAGACGCACACATACACACCCACACACACACACACACCCACACACACACACACACACACACACACACACACACACACACACACACACACACACACACACACACACGCGCACACATGCTACTTCTTCTTGCCAATTATAACATCTATTATTTGAAGTCTTTTGTGCATCACATAAGATTGTGTAGAAGCCATGTCTCTACTTAGTAATCAGCTGAGTGAGCCATACCATGCATTCCTCTTTTACTCTATAATCACAGATACTTTATCTCATAAGGTAAGAAGGAGTGGCAAGAATATATATTAGAACTAGAAAGACCCTCACATCACCAAAACATATGATGGTATGCTCGCTGGCCTAGAGCCCGATAGCCTACAAACTGAAGTCAAATGGACCCTATAAAGCCTTGGTCATAACACATCTGAAGGATGTGATGGAATTCCAGCTAATGGTTTAATATCCTGCAAAACAGTACTGTAACAGTGTTGCATGGAATTTGACAACAAATATGGAAAACATAACAGTGGCCATTGGATTGGAAAAGCCTAGCTTATATTCCAGTCCTACAAAAGCTCAGTGAGAAAAGTGCTGAAATTATTCAATAATTGCATTTGTTTCACATTAACAAAGTAACTCTCAAGCTCCAGCAATATATGGAGCAAGAACAACCAGATGTATAAGCTGGTTTTAGAACTGGCAGAGAGAACAAAGATCAGACAGCAAAAGTCCACTGGAAAGTTAAGAAAGCAAGTGGGGGGTCACAAAAAGTATTTGCTTCTGTTTAATTGACTACTCTAAAGCTTTGACTTTGTGAACCATAACACACTGTGGCAATTTCATACAGAAATGGGAACATCAGCTGACTTTATTTGCCTCTTGAGGAATCTGTATACAGACCATAAAGAAATAGAAGTGAGTATAGAATATCTAAATGGTTATGAAGTGGGAAAGCAGTGTGAGATGCCCGTATGTTTTCACCCTATTTATTCAGTGTGCAAGCAGAATATGTCATGAATTTGCTGGATAACATAAATTGAATGCTAGGATATATATTCCTAAGAGAAATATTGGGCAGGATTCGCTAACAGCTACATGAGGTGTAGCAACTGTGTTGGCATTCAGCAGTGTCACAAACATGATAGAGTGTGATTTGGTATGCAATCATGTACACTTGAGGTAGGCTTTTTCCATACATTCCAAAACATTTTGGAATACAGACATGATTGCCCTTAGAAAAAATAACATGTTAAGTTGCTGCTACTCTCTGACCATGTTGTATGTGCAACAGGCTTTAAATCAAGGGCTGCTGTTACCAGATTTCCAGCAAGAAGAAGAAGGGTGTTTAGACCCTGTTTGACATATCATGAATAGAACCATGCACAGTATTCCCTTGTTCTGCCTAAGAGGAAAATGATAGCACACACAGTCACTACCTAGGTCAAAGTCTAAGATCACATGCACAGACAAATAGGAAAACTGATGCCTGTCACAATCCACAACCTTTACTTAACATTTAATACCTGTGTTCTGATAGCATCAGACAGGGGCCACACCCAAGGCCACAGTTCATTACTGTACTGATGATAAGGAAGTGTGGAAACTGTAAAGAAAAAAATATCACATCGAAATATGGATATGTCCTATAACTACACACAAGTTAGCTCCCCCAATCCAACCCCCAAAATACATAAAAAGAAGTCTTTTGATCTCAATTATCAGCACAGATTGTATAACACCTCTGTAATGCAGATAACACAGGTTTAAACTTTGTATTACATTTCTGCATTAACAATTTAGTAATTATTAATGCAGCTTTATAAAAGTAACACCAAACATTTATAACTACCTTATTCACTGCTGTTGAGTTCAGTTCGGTAGAAATACGCAAAGAGAATACATTTTCCATTTACTGATAACTCAGATAATAACACCAGACCTCCCAACATACTTACAATACCATCAACTGCAAAAAAGAGTGCAAATAAGACACATACATTAAATAACACATTTCTCATGTAGCATTCAGTAACATAATTATAGAAATACAGAAATGACTATGGCAAAAACAAGGATAAATGAAAATACATTTAAAATTAAACAAATAGTTTTCATCAGTCACAGCATTTCACATTTTAATGTTAAAAGCTTTATTTAAAAAAACATCAACATACCTTGACAATACAGCAATGAAGAAAATAATAAAATAGCCAAAAGTCCTACTATTCTACAAGTATTTGTGTTTCAAAACAGTCTCCCCAGTATGACACAAGGCATTACCTACAACATTACCTGTGAATATGCAAATGAGGTGTGTAATGATTAGCATTCCTGAATACCACAAACTGCACTATATGTAAGGAATGTAAACATGGTGTAAGGGCCTACACAATTACTTGCACACACCCTAGCGATGCAAGGATGAGCACTGAGAAGTGTTATTTGTTAATGGCTTGCAGGTGTCACTGATTTCCTGACAGCAGGAACAATCAGCTTTCAGTCTTATATACATCTTGTAAGAGTGTGTCAGGGATAAGGGACTTAAAGAAGAGTCTGCAAGTACATTAACTGATATATAGGAGCTTGATAGTCCTAATATTTCAATGTTGACTTTTTCATGTCTTGTCTCATCTTCTACCATTTACATGCTGCTTGACAGTGTGAAAATCACTTTCACAAAGGTGAAAAAGTTACTTTAGGCTGCTATAGTTCATGCAAACCAGCCAGGAAGCATTGTGTGGCCAAAAGCACTCTGGATAGTAATCAGGGAAGAAGGCGTGCATCTTTCTCTCTGGCACAAGTTGGAAGTGCATTGCACTTATGGATGAAGTCTATCTGATGCATAGTTCAAATGCACTGACATGATATTTTTACAGAGGATTGTCTGAATATATATCTTATCATATTTTGAGATACCATTGTTTTGTTTAAAAATCAACTGTTGTCACTTTTGCTAACAAAAAGTAATCATTAGTCTGTCCACTGTAACGTAATATGTCACTAACTATGAGTCTGATAATTTGTTCTACAAAGTACATGTCTGATGTTGCAAGGAGAAATGAGACGGAAGAATTGTTTACTTGAATGCACTTTGTGCTCCATTCATTGGTAGATATACCCATGCATTGTATTTCATTCACTATTTGCAATTTCCCAAACATATATTACTTTTCTAATGTCTTTTCTATTTGGTCTCCACTTGGCATCATGCAAAAGCAGTTCACTACTTGAGGAAAAAAAGCAAAAAAATTAGTTTAGGCTACCTGAGGTAGCTCAAAAACACCTGACAGCTTTGCAGATCCAGCAGCACTCTGGATAGTAATCATTCTAGAAAATACGCTTGTTAGGTAGCTTTCTCTGTGATGCAAGATGCAACTCAGGTCAGTTGACAGGAATAAACAACAAAAAGCGATAGCATCCAGTAGAAAACCACCAAAAGTTGCCATGAAATGTGATGCAAAGTGCTTGAAAGTACCACAGGTAATGAAAAAATTAAATCCACAGTTTATTCACAAACCACACGAAAAATGTTATTAACGCTCTTCTATCACAGGTACTAAATGCGTTTTCGTCTCACAATGTGGGACTTCATCAGATACTAAACCGTTGTGCTTATGTTGTTTAAATACTCTAATTGCTTTGCAATTAATGCGTTTCACCAATTAAATGCTGATATTCATAGTTTAAATTATCAAATCAGCTTGGTTACTTCATGAATATTCATGATCCTCTTAGTGCAACAAAACTGCATTACATAAAACAGTTAGAAATAAAACGTAAACACCAACATACTTTCACTATGACTTTTCAAACTTACAAAAAATACATATATCAATAAAACCAATTTTATGTGCAAAATAAATACATTAAAACCATTCTTAAAAATTCATTTAATGTAATAAAGTGCATTGCAGGTTTTGTAAAACTTTTATGAGTTGTTGAATTCCAATTCATAAGTTTACGTGAAATCTATTTCTTAATGTAAGTCAACCAACTCATAATCTATTTGTGTTGTTTTGTTTAATGCATTTAATGCATTTAATATATCTGTCATTAGCTTTGAAGTTACCCTATCAATTTTTTTAAAAAAATAAATAAATAAATTCTGTTTTTTATTTTGTTTTTTATGTGTGTTTTATATATATATGAAACCTGTATGTATTATAAGAAACTACTACTGGCTGGAAGTTGTGCAACATATTATTGATGAAAATAAGAGAAAGCTAAGGGTTTTAAATAAAGAAATTGAAGAAATTGACATATGCATTCACAATGACATGATTTTTAACATTAAGGAAGAGAAGGAAAAATATTTTAAAATTAGAAGTGACATTGATATAAAATGTAATGAAATTATACAGCGTAAATTCAACAAATTGAAAAGGGATATTCATGAATACGCAAACGACATTAGTTACCCTAAACCTGTACATAATAACAGTAAGTAAGAACAACAATAAAAATAAAACGAAATATAATAGGTATGACAATAGCAATCATTATAGAGATACACTAGAGGAATATTGATATGACATGAAAGTTCTTTTGAATTATGTGTGTCACATAAAACAACCTGTCTTGATCATCACATTTAACTGCATCCATGTAAATCGTAATTACTTACAGGAAGAGTGACGTTTACTTAGGAATGCACTCAAAGTCAGGATTACACATCTAGGCTTCTCTGAAGTGATAGCAATAAATGTCAAAATTACATTGTGTAAAGTTAACTGTGGCAAAGTCAGTTAATACATTTAGTGTCACTTTTTTGCCTTTTTATCCCATGGGTTCAATTTCCAGCTGTTACAATAATATTTCAACATTGGGTATGCCCCATACTGATAATATGTCGGAATTCATCCATCTTTCAACTTATAAAGTGCAACCTCAAAAGCCATACCAGTAAGCACTCCATTGCTGAACACTGGAAACTCTGATAATGGGCGGAGCATAATGCATGGCACAGCTCAATGCCGTGTTTCACAGTTTTACTGATATCCACTATAGGTAGTGCCAGTGTTCTGCCAAGGGGTCCATCTGATTACAGTCTCACAAATGCAATTGCCAAGGCTGTGCATGTTTGAGCAATATCAGTAACGTGAGATCTGAATTATGGGCCAATTCAGACATAATTTGCAAGCTTGACTTTTGCAGATATGGCCGGTGAGGGAGCAAATGGTGCTAAATTTCGAGCACAAAGGTGGGGTATTGAGAAGTCCAGGATATTTGTTGCACTTTTCATGAAGCACTACAGCTGTAGGCTGCTGCAGGGGGATTGCACTGGGTCTCAGTATAAGACTAAGGCTTAGAATAGCTTAGCCAAGGCTGTTTCTACTGCAACTGGGATTTTGCGCAATAGGGAGCAAAGCCATCACCGCAACAGTGACTGTAAAAAGCACAAGTATAATGACCAATAACATGTATAATATGGCAGTAATTATCTAGCAAGTTAATGAAGTTACTCATTATGCTTTCATATTTATTTGTCTTCTTTTTATTCTGTACCACTTCAGAGGAGATTTCTGCAAACCATGAGGATCACCAGATGAAATTAACTTGCCTTAGAGAGGTACTAGGTAAAAATGAATCAAGTAAAAATTTAAGCCATAATATTATATTCATTCCCTCAAGTACTAGCATCTCAAGCATTAATATGACATCATTCATTTCATGTGTGCATTCCTTCTCCAATAAGTGTTGCTGCTTGCGTTAGGCAGTTAGAATACCATCTTTACTATGTGTGGGTTCAGGACCCAGAATCAGCATATTTTTTTAATTAATAATTATTTATAAGATCTTAACAGCAGTCTGTCAGGAAGAATTACATTATGGTAATTGCAATTATTTAGTTAGAATACATAATTCCGATCTGTCTTAGTGAAATAAAGGTAGTTGTTTCCTACATCGGATCAGTGATATTGGTTTATTTAATAACACAAAAATACCTTTCCATCACATATGCATGTTGCAAAGCTGTGCAATAATAAATTATCAGAGGTGTTTATGTATTGCCAAACAGATGTTTGTTTAAAGGATACAGTACCATTACATGACATGTATCTTATCATCTCTTATTTTTTGTCTCCCCTTATATTGTCTCTTTTTTAGGGTGGGAGTGTTATAACTTCTTAACAATCTTTGGTTTCCATAACTTGCTGATGAGCCTCGTGTAGTGACACAGCCCCAGTATCAGAACGCATAACTCAACTGTACAGATTGTCACAGAATGTCCAGATTTCAGCCGCATATTTTTGGTCCGTTTTTCATAAAATTGTGTTTTTCTGGAAAATTAGTGGTAAATCATTAAAGACTTAAGTTAGAAAATAGACAGACATTTGAGTTTCAGACTTCATATCCTTCAGAAAATTCATGCCGATGCACAACCTGTTATTCTATCAACTTTTTAAGTTTCTGAGAGCAATTTTTAAAAACTGTCCTTATTCTTGGGTCTCTGCCCCACTTTTATTTATGACTTTGTCCAGATTTCTTGCTCTAAAAAGTTGAGAAGTATGATCAGAAATTAGTTACTAGTCTTGGCAAACAAGTCCAAATTCAGTTAAAAAAACAAGATACAAAAATCCAACTCACAACAAGCAAAAACCCAACTCACAAATCTCATTCCAGGTACCGCACATATTTATTTGGGCAAACACCGACAGAAAAGATAGAAAACATAAACCAGGTTAATATATACACGTAGCAAATTCATAATGAATTCAACAATTTACATTTATACAGAGCTTATCTGTTGGATTCATGCTCACAGTTTCGGAACTCGCTAAGTGCATGTATTCCTTTTTTAAAAATAAAACTGCAAATACTATATTTAATCTTTTAATTTTCTGTTTCTTCAGATGTAGTGTACTTTTTCAGTAATTACTACTATTTGTACTATTCATCACTCATTAAGTAGAGCTCAAGTTTTCATTTTTACACAGTCTGACTTTAAAATTGGAGGCAATTAGTTAATTGAGGACATGAAGGGTCTATAAATGGAAACTGAACTTTGTAATCAGGTTTCTGAAGAAGTCCGAAGTACTAGGGATAAAAGTGCTAGACCTGGTTTATGTTTTTTATCTCTTCTATCCGTATTTATCCAAATAAATATGTGTGGTATCTAGAACAAGATTGAGAGTTGGATTTTTGTCTGTTTCCAATATTTTTGATTATTTTTGCATCTTGTTTTTTTCTTTTTCTGGTCCTGAGACTGTGTCACTACATCAGGCTGTTTGCTTAACTGGTATTTTTATGCTTCATGTTTCCATACTGTTTTTCTGTTAACTTGCTAATGAAATTGAATCATCAACAGTACAGGGAGGTACACCAACCACTATGGTTCAGCCTGTCATACCTCCACAGATGGCAGTGCAAACATCCGGCACTTTAAGATAACAACTTGTCAGTGTTGCCTCCACAACCCCTGCCCTACCTGCAGGTACCAATGCAGCTTTATGTCCCTATCCACATCCTTTATCAGCATGCCCATTATTACTTATGTGCATAGTTGCTGGATTGGCATTCACAGTGGTTATCATTACATCAATCTTGCAGGCTTTGTGTTTGAAATGTTTCTTATACATTTTTACCACATTGACCTGCAGGATATGAGTACACTTTAAACATTTCCCCTCTACAAAATTACTACCTTAGTTTATCACATTTTTGTGTAATAATTCCCCCATTTCACTTCCCTTTATTCTGTATTGTTTTCCTCTACTTGCCCTTAAAACGTCTGGGCTACAGCAATTGCTCATATCTGAGCTCTGCCTATATGGGATCCATTTTGTTTGCTTTGTGTGTTGATGCTTGCAAGCACCTTTTCATGGCAATGAGCACTATTGATAGCCACAGAAATGTGCTTGCATTCATGTAGGTGCAATGAGCAGTATACATATTCAATTAGAGCTGCTGCTCATCATGCTAACATGCTTACATCGTGTAGGCGCTGTGAGACGTCTACACTATTATTAACGAATGCCAAGGATTAACAGTCATAGATATGCAGATGTCACATCTTTGATGATTGAAAGTGAAGAAGAGTTGGATAGCCTGTGGATGACAGTGAAAATAAAAAGTCTTAAAGCTGACTTTGCAGCTGAACATAAGAAATTATATATGTTGCTCTATCAATTCTTTACAAACACTTGGAAAAGAAGTACAAAAAGCTAGATTTTATTTTCATTAGTTTAAAGATCTCTGCATATATTGATTGCAGACATGAAATTATAAAATACTTGCTTCTTGGAAGGAAAACTTTAACAAGTCTGGGTATCACAGTTCCAGCAAATGTACAAATAGTCAATGTTATGGTGTTGTCAGTAATAACATATGACTGCAAGAGGTGCTCTGTACATAAAGCTGTGAACCAGAAAATCTGTGCATTTGAACCGTGGTGTTGGGTAAACTTTTAAAGAATTCCATGGCTGGCAGGAAAATCAAATCTACCAATAATTATGGAAATAAATCAAGATTGTTCCTTGGTAGACCTGATAGCAAAACCAAAACTCAGCTACTTTTTCCCCACAATGCAAAACAGGATTCTCTCGAGAAGACACTGATGCTGGGAAAGGTGAAGGTAACATATGTGAAAGGCAGCAGAAACTAAGACGTATTCATATTACTGAAAAAATGGATATGAACATGTAAGAACTTAAAAAAGCAGTTGTTGACAGACTGGACAGGTGTGCTTAATTATGTGAGGCTATGTAGAGGCTATGAAGATTTGGGCTCAACTAAATGACCAAACAACTTCATCATCAAAATATTGCACCTTGCTCTTTTTTCTGAGGTAGAATCAGCTGCTAGACACTCAAATCTTATTTTATTTTGCTACGCGGATCTTCTAAGAGCTTGATTAACAATTTGATTTTCTCACCTAATTTTTCAAAATAATGTTCAAAATACTGTGCATTGATATTTAACACATTGTTTACAACACGTTTTCCCCCAAACAGCAATATGTTATATCATAAACGAGGCTATAAATGAGATGTTTTCTGGATTTACATTTGTTATATCTATCATAGTTTTCCCCTCCAATATATTATGATATATTAAGCATGTATTGCAATATTATCTACAGTATTAAAAGTCTTATCGTATTATACAATATCTGTTTAAAAAATAATGCCTCTATTTAGTCTGCTGAGGCATTTTAAAATTTAGTGTAACATTGCCATTTTGTTTTATAAAGAAAGAGAGATGTGGTAGTTCAAAAAAGAGGGGGATGTGAAACAGATTGCATTGGTGTTTAAGACACAGAGTAGTGCTAACGCTGTCAGTCAAGTCCAGGGTGAGGAAGAAATACTAATAAAATGAGACCATGATATCAGCTTTTTGTAAATCCATCTATCTATCCTATCTACCTATCCACAACTCTGTTTACCTGTTTTTGCAAAAAGGGTTGGATATTGCATCAATAGTGGCAACCTACTACACAATTATATTCAGGTAGATGTGAATAGGATGGGAGGTAGGACTATGTGTCAGCCCATACCAAGTGGCTTACAAATGAAGATGGTGTAAAGCTGGATTGGATAAATCAGAATTAAAGACTAAAAGAGCAACATGTAGGATGAAACCAAACAAAACAGTGGGGGTATATGGATTCCCCAGCGAATTATACAGCTGGGCAGTAAAGTACCTTTTCTGACAGATATGTATATACACATATATATGTGTGTGTGTGTGTGTGTGTGTGTGTGTGTGTGTGTGTGTGTGTGTGTGTGTGTGTGTATGTGTTTATATATATATATATATATATATATATATATATATATATATATATATATATATACATATATATATATATATATATATATATATATATATATATATATATATATATATATATATATATATATATATATATATATATATATATATATATATATATAAATATGTGGGTCCCCTTCAGTAGATCGAATGTTTATAAGTTCGAACCACATATGGCCGAGACCATATGTTTGAACTTGTAAAAGTCCGATCTGACTGAATGGAGATCTCCGTACAGAGTGGAAAGGGAAGATTTCCCATTTTCGCAATGTAGTGCGATCTCAGAGTTGGTATATTTAAGTAAGGGGGTGTGGGGGGTGAAGCTATCGACATTTAGTTTTGTGTTTTTTGGTTTTATGTGGTTTAACGTCAGTTTTCAAGCTTTTACGAGTTCGAATATATGGTCTCGGCCATATGTGGTTCGAACTAGTAAAAGTTCGATCTAATGAGGTAGATCCATATATATATATATATATATATATATATATATATATATATATGGGGCTTACTATTAAAATGTGGAAAATCAAAACATTTTTCCAGATTTTGATCAAATTCATTTTCCGAAGTTGGTAATACAGAAATAACAAAATATTGGAAATGGTAACTATGGAATTGATATTTGAATATCGAAAGTTCTAATGTTGAAAGTCTGTGTTACCAGTAAGGTTTTTGCAGTGGGGCAAACCCCCCTGCACCCCCCATATGGGTGGCTGCACTAATCCACACCCTCTGCATATTATATATTCCAACTCCGAGATCATACTACAGTGCAGGAAATGGTGAATTTCCTGATCCCCACTTTAGTGCAATCTGTTATCAGAATATTGATGCCATATTAGCAAATGCATACTACCATTCGCTATTGTGCATTTGAACATTTTTGGACAGTCATTATGAAACTGGAAAACATGCATTCAACCATCCCAGTTTCATGTAGGTGTCATTCCACATTTTGATAGTAAACCATATATGTGTGTGTGTATATATATATATATATATATATATATATATATATATATACACACACACACACACACACACACACACACACACACACACACACACACACACACACACACATATACATATGTAGGGAGAGAGATACAGAATAATAATGTAAAAAATGGTGACTTAAACCTAATAATCAATGAAGCAGCTATAGTGGTATTGCCAAACACCATACAAATCTGTCCACAAATCAGTAATTTTAGATTGGTTTCACTGATGCTAAAATTATGACAAAAGAGCTATCTAAGAGTCTAGAGATGATACTAATCAATGTCATAAAAAATTTAAGCAAAAGGATAAAAATGCCATGTAGACAGACTCTTCCGTAAAACCTAAAAGAAAAACCCCGCTAAGCTATAGCCTTTGCTGTGTAATAATTTAAACTTCCCATAGGATATACAAAAATATCCCCTTAAGGACATACCAGTGTTTCAGTCAGATGGCTCTTGAATGCCCATGGCTTTACTTTTTAATTCTTTATGGGTTCATTCTGGCCATTAAAGCCAAATCCCAGTAGTTATAGGCATGTCGTGTTTCAGCATTCATCCCATTCATTTACATACTTCGTCCAAAGCTGTCAGAGTTACAGTCCATGATGAATTAATTTGTATTGGAAAGTACATGTAGCAGAGTGTCTGCAGTAAAAGCACAGGTCTCACCAGAGTACGGAGAGCGGAGGCTTCTGGATAGCCACATGTATGTATTAGGCTGTCAGCTTGCTCAATAAGTTCAGCTGTGGACAATATCAAACCAAAGTCTATGTCATATGTGACAGTCTTCATGGGGTAGAGAAGGAAAGGGATAATACATGAATAGTTTTGGCAAGGGACTGTAGTCTCAAAAAAATGGCTGGGTTATATTGGGGCTTTAGGTCTACAGGTAACATATGGGATCATTTAGAGGTATGTTAAATTATTACAGATAAGGCAAAAGCTTAATAGGAAAGTGTAGGGATTCCAGAATGGTCACATATTTTTAGTAATTTAAGAAATTTTTTTTAAACATTTGATACACTTTGTAGAGAACATTATATGCCTAAGAGGGTTTGTTTGCATTTACGCAACTTAATCTTATAGGCATTACATTGAATAGCTAAAAGAAAGTGGTAGTGTGGTAGGAGTGGTCCACTATAAAGAAGGAAAAGCAAGCTCAATATATGTGGAACTGGGGGAAGCAAAGCAGAAAGCTAATCTGACAAGGATCCAGAAAGTACAGACGGGGGAAGAAATACAGATAGATTAGGATGAGTAGGAAAATGAATGGGATAGAGTACAACAACTAGGGGAGTGATCAAAATTTAAACATTAGCAGATGACACTTGTTTATAATTGGTGTTTAATTCCCATACAATTGCAAAGATGGCTGAAAGCAGAACTGAAACTGATGGAGATGTGGAAGCAATGGTGCAGGCTGCTAGTAAGGTATACTATATTTTAAAACTATATATTTTTTAACTTAAGCAAGTCCTGAAACCCATAGAAAAGGGAAAACAATTAAACAATAAGAAAGTAAAGGAGTTTTATTGTTGTCTGCTTATGAAAAGAAACTTGGGTAGCTGAATGAGAACTTTTCTTTCAGTGTCATAGCTGTGCACAGAAGGAGGGGACTTTTAATTAGATGTCTGTAAGAGGTGATATAGTACAACAGTAGTTGTGTGGTGATACATCATGATTCTGTACTTCAGATCACAAATATGTTTAACTACGTCCATCTGGGGAATTTGAAAATGACAGCAAGACAGTGAACACACAGAATTAGGACCCAACCTCTATATTGCAATAATTGTTGAAGTTACTCCAAAAATGCTGTCATTGGAAAAATAATTTGGACTAATAAACTTAAATGATAATAAACACTGGGTACTTTTGGGTCTGTTACAGTTTGCTAATTAGTCATCAATGACTATTTTGCCATCTTGAGCAAGTCTAAAATATTCCTTACGTCAGTGACGTGACAATGGCAAAGATTGCACAGAAATATAAAAGATGGATGAGACTGAATCAGCAAATAAAAACTAGTCAAAAATAATCTAATATAAAGTTTATTAAAAAAATGGTATGGCTTTAAGAGTACCACACATGATCTATGGTACCTTGATGAGTTCATCTCACTTCAGTAGATAGAATTGTGCAGATAGAGAATGTAATTTCATAAATGTAAAGAAAAATGACATATATTTAGAGATTAGATCCCGTGCAAGCAGTATTAGGTGGAGAAGTTTCTCTAAAGAAATATTAAATAAGTAATTAGCAAGCAGTATAAACAAAATATTTCAAATTTGCAGGTCTTTACCATGCACTATGAAAATATAATTGAAATGAAGTATAAGGCCTTACGTACACCCCTTACCAGAAACTGTCTATATCTCCACTGTGACATTAGGGTCCAGAACAACAGGAATAACCAGCAGGTGACTATGCTTGCTAATGAAACAAGCCCCCAGATTCTCTAAAGCTTGCACGGCGTGCAAGATCGGTGAAGCAGCGCCAGCAGGCAATATGTCTGCTGTGCGATCCAGGAACAGCCTGTAGGGGCGTGCATGAGTGCTCCTGCACTAATCTTGCATGGACTAAGCCATTGTATGCGAATCACCCCATTTGCAAGAGAAATCTATGCAAATGAGGTGATTTTGCAATCCAGGAAGCATGCAACCATCTGTGCAGGACTAGTGCTATCTGCAGAAATGTACTAAGTTAGTAACCGAGTACATTTCTGCAAAATCCAAAACGGAGCTGTGACAGCGCCAAATAAAGGCTGCATATCATGTAGTAAGCATGCCAATGGACAAGTATAAGGCCATTGGCATTGCAAACAGTAAAATAGATAAAAAAATCAACTTTTATTTTTTTTTCAGCCAATCTCAGCTGTTTAAGCATAGGGCAGTGGCGTGCAAACGGGATCGGGGGAAATAACAAAATTAACCTAAATTAAGCATTCTAACTAAAATCAGTATTCTGCCATGCAAGTCAATGGCAGGCAGAAGACAACATGGCCAGTGAGTAGTGGGTGCTAAAGGGGAAGGCTCAGTGTGAGACATGTAACTATGCATTAACAGGCAATCCTATGCAAATGAGGGGAAGGATAGTGAATCCCAGTTTTCCCCAGCATGTGAGTCAGGTCCCAACAGTGTAAGAGTAGGAATAGCTTGGTGCAAGCCTAGGAGTTAGGTGACATCATGCGGGTGTGTGTCAGGCATACTATAAGCGGATTGGAGCCCTGTGGTTCAGGTTTGCTCCTAGCTTAGTACAGCTAAGCTAGGGGGTGTGTCTAATCCTGCCTAGCACTCTTTACAATGCCTAAGTGGGTGTGCGCACCGAGCACCGGGTTTTAAAGGCAGAAAACAAAAGTTAAATAAGGAAATAGCAGCACTGTGCACATTTGAGCACTCTGTTTGCGCAATGCACCCTCAAGCTTAAACAGGAAGGCAATGGGAAGGGAGAACAGCAGCAGGAAGCTAATCAAGGAGAACTAGCATAGTTGGCAGCTGAAATGTATCAGAATCAGCCAATTACATAGGCAGCAGACCAGCTCAGCCAGAACACTACTATAAACCATGCAAACACTTTCCCCTCTGTTTTTTTCCTACACTCTACACCACCGGTGTAAACAAGCGGGTAACTTTTAACACTCACAACAGCAAAATGATAGGGGCTGCAATAGCTATCATACAACAACTTGTGGAAGAGGCTGAGGGTGGTGAGGATGTGAATGCTGTCAACCAACCCACATTGAGGAGATGGAGAAGAGTGTACAGGCCCAGGGTAACCTACCAGGGGATACATGAGCTAGAGACAGTGGAGCGATATAGGGTGGACAGGGACCTTCTACAGCAAATTGTTGAGCTGTGCCGGCCATGCCTCACACACAGAACTAACAGATGGCAACCTATCCCAGTGGATACCAAGGTATGTGTAGGCCTAAGAATACTAGCTACAGGTACCTTCCAAAGGCCAACTGGGGATATGATGGGGATCTCACAGGCATCAGCATCCAGGGTACTCCACCAGTTCCTGGATGCCATGTCAGCACATGTCGGTGAGCACAATTATTTCCCCAACACCCATGAGGCATTGGTCAGCAATATTCAACTGTTCCACCAAATAGTAGAATACCCTGAGTTAGTGGGTGTTATAGACTGCACATACATACGCATCAAAGCACCATCTGGTGAGTGGGGTAGGGTCTACATCAATCGCAAGGGCTTCCCCTCCATCAACTGCCAGGTCGTGTGCGATGCCCAGGGCATAATTATGAATGTGTGTGCTGGCTGCCCTGGAAGCTATCACGATTCCCACATCTGGCATCTGACACATCTGTACCAGAGATTTGCCAATGGGGACATCCCTGACAGTCACCTAATTGAGGATGCTGGATATGCACTGGAGCCTTGGCTGATGACACTCATCAGAAATGCACACACACCCGAACAAGAACTTCATAAGGAGGCACACGCACAGACCAGAATTATAGTAGATCATGTGTTTAGGATGCTCAAGTCATGGTTCCGGTACCTGAACACATCCGGTGGAGCCTTGCAGTACTCACCAGCTACATGTACCCAAATTGTCCTCATATGTGCCATGCTACACAATATGATCCTGTGGAAACAGCTGCAGCATTAACAGCATGAGGTAGGGTCACACAGCCCCCCCCCCACCATTGCCAAGGCCTGCACAGGCACAGAGTGACTCGGAGGAGGAACATCCTGAGCCTGCCCAGTATGTAGAAGGAGGCATGCCTAGTATGCCCTGACCTTGGCAAAGAGGCAATGCATAACACATACACTGACACAGGAGGGACCCAGGGAATGACAACTGTCTCCGACTCTCACATACAATAAAAGAATAAATAAATAAATAAATAAATGCCAAACGTTACACTACCTGTGCTCAACCATGTGTAGGGAGTGTACTATGTGCACCTGACATAAGCAGCCCTGCAGCACCACCCTCAATACTGGCACACCCACAAGGTAAGTGACTCACACATGCCAGTCAGGGGGGTTCACATACCCAACAACAGTCACAGCCAGCAGGACAGGTGTTAGACAAACACAAACAAAGGCTGTGCTATGGCGTCTGAATGATGCCTATGTGTAACCCCCCCCCCAGGCCTACACAGACAGATGACAGCAGGTCAGGCAGTGGGATGTCAGTTCTGAAGGGTAGGAAGTCTGAAACTAATATGTAGGTAAATAAAAACTAAGATCTGTAGTACACTGGTATGCCTCTAGCCAGCATGATAGGTAAGACTACAGAATGAAATGGAGTACCTGACATACCAGTAAAGTCATACCAAATGTGTACAAGTGTCAGATGTGCCCCCCATCCTACATAAACATGTAGTAACAGGCATGTGTGCTCTCCCTAATCCTGTGCAGACATATAGAAATAGTCAGGTGTGCCCCCCCATCCTACATAGAAATGTAGTAACAGTCAGGTGTGCCCCGCCAAAGCCTGTGTAGAAATGAAGAAATAGTCAGGTGTGCCCCACCCCATCCTATGTAGAAATGTAGTAACAGTCAGGTGTGCCCCCCCAAAGCCTGTGCAGAAATGTAGAAATAGTCAGGTGTGCCTCACCCCATCCTACGTGAAATGTATTAACAGTCAGGTGTGCCCCCTCCAATCCTGTGAAGAAATGTAGAAATAGGCACATGTGCCCCCCATCCCATGTAAAAATGTAGTAGCAGTCAATGCCATGTGATTGACGGATACCCTGCAGAAATGGTATGCTACCTCTAGGTGTACAACACATAGGTCAGCACTGTAATACAGACTACCTGGACTTGATCCACACATTCAATATAGACAGGCATACTGGGCATGCTCACACACTTAAACACATGAAGGCCCTGTCTGCAAACACCAGTGGACCAGACATAACTGGCAGTCACAGATGTTATTGTAGACACTCCTCAGTATGCACCACACTTGCTTTGCACACACAGTGGACAGGAATACAGACACATATCTAAGGACAACACACTATAATAAGCCAAAGGTAGATTTACATAGATGTCTGGAAGAGGGTGACTGTGACAAGGAGCCATCCAGGCCTGTCCTACCCAGCACACACCCAAAGGACTACAACCACATGAGGTTCAGATATCACTCACTGTAGATACTAGCCACCGGTATCTGTCAGCAGTACAGACTGTGTGGTGCACGTGCTAGCTGTGCAACATGACTGTACAAGGAAGGTGTCATCTAGCATCTGTATACATGAACCTCATGAAATATGACCTTGTGTGTGCCCGCATGTGGTGTGTCAACCTCTAGATAAATGGGGTATGACCCATGCATGCACACTACCCTCCCCATAGCCCTACTATAACAAGCCTGCTGTGGTCATCCACTGTGAAATACACCTTTGGGACAGTCATAGCCCAGACATCTCCATGTCATGTCCCATAACTGTGTACTGTTGCCGTGTGATAAACTAGTTAGGTAGGAGTTCTAATCCCAGACTTGGCAAGTGTGTGTGTGTCTGTCTCTATCTGTGTAGAGAGCAATGCTTTTTAGGGTAGTCATACTCCCTACAATTGAAATGCACTACTTTGGTAAGGCTGCTGATGTCATCCACCTAGAAATACACCTCTGTGAAGGACAGAGTCCAATAATCTCCATAGAGCTTCCTGTAACTGCATACTGCTGTAGTGTGATAAATTAGTTAGGTAGGTGTTTTAATCCCAGACCTGCCAAGTTTGTGTGTGTGCCTCTCTGATTCTGTCTGTGTAGAGAGCAATGCTTTTTAGGGTAGTCACACTCCCCACAATTCAAATGCTCAACTTTGGCAAGGCTGCTGATGTCATCCACCTAGAAATACACCTATGTGAAGATTGTAGCCCAATAATCTTTGTAGCACTTCCTGTAACTGCACATTGCTGTTGTGTGATAAGTTAGGTAGGTACTAATCCCAGACTTGGCAAGTGTGTGTGTTTGCATGTCTGTCTGTCTGTGTAAAGAGCTATGCTTTTTAGGGTAGTCAAACTCCCTACAATTCAAATGTTCAACTCTGGCAAGGCTGCTGATGTCATCCACCTAGAAGTACACCTCTGTGAAGGCTGTAGTCTAGTAATCTTGGTAGTGCATGCCATAACTGCATACTGCTGTAGTGTGATATCGAACACTGGAAGGGTACTATTCCTCCCATGGCAGTTTTGGATGTTTTGTGTGTGTTTCATTGTCTGTGTAGGGAGCAATGCACTTTAGGCTAGTCACACTCAGTACATTTCAAATGCCCTACTTATGCAATCCAGCTGATGTCATTCATTGTCAAATACACCTTTAGGGAAGAAACTCTCCAGTAGTCCCCATTCTGTGTCCTATAACAGCTCCATCCTGTAGTGTGATATAGACCTCTGTTAGGGGTTCTATACCCACACATGTTGGTTGTGGGTGTTTTGTGTGTGTTTCAATGTCTGTGTAGGGACCAATGCACTTTAGGCTAGTCACATTCAGTACATTTCAAATGCCCTACATATGCAATCCTGTTGATGTCATTCATTGTGAAATACACCTTTGGGGAAGGAGCTCTCCAGTAATCCCTGTAGTGCATACTATAACATCTCCATGCTGTAGTGTAATATCGACCGACCCCTGTTAGAGGTTCTGTACCCACACACATGTTGGTTGTGGATGTTTTGTGTGTGTGTCACTGTCTGTGTAGGGAACAATGCATTTTAGCCTAGCCACATTCACTACAATTCGAATGTCCTACTTTGGCAAGCCTACTGATGTCAACCAGTGTGATATACACCTTTGGGGAAGGAGTACTCCAGTCATCTCCGTGGTGTCTCCTATAACTGCATAGTGCTGTTTTGTGTGTGTGTGTGTGTGTGTGTGTGTGTGTGTGTGTGTGTGTGTGTGTGTGTGTGTGTGTGTGTGTGTGTGTGTGTGACACCTTGGCCCAATGGTGACCCTAGTATATATCACAATGTCCACTGTACAGGAATAACAGAAATAACTGAGAGGCTGGGGTGCAAATCCATACCCATACATGTGACATCAAGGCCAGGCAATCACTGTTAGCAACCCCAGCATTACCCAGAGCACACTCTCAACCCATGTCTGATACACACACACATGCCTAAGCAGCAGCCAATATGTGGGTAGTACACTGCATCTTGGCCACTGAAAGTAACTATGGAGTGATTGTAGTGGGCTACAGAGGACATGGCACCTTGTCTATCTGTCCAATAGGCACATAAATGCAGACAGTGCACCTTCCCCATGTTCCCCACTGGACACCTGCAACACCTGTGGTGCCATCACATGTGACCCAAAAAGGACATACCATGCCTGAAAACATATCCTATATGGACAGATGCCACTCACACCAGGGAATGCCATTAGCATGCTATCAATGTAGATGCAGGGTAAACCTGCTGTCCATTACCAATTCCCAAGACTGGCACATCTGATGATAATCTGTACACACAACATGGGCCAGATACCCTAGGTACAGATCCACATGTCACTGTACATGCATGTGGGAGGTGTGCACATCCCAGACACCATCCATGTCATGGACTAAGGAACAGATACTTGGCAAGCGATGCACAGCATTGGCCACACACAATAATCACCCAGGTGACTGGATGAGGGATACAATACCCACCTATGTAGGCAAATGCAGAAACTACAGCTCTGAACCACAATGCAGACCATTGTTATGTAGCCTGATGCCAAGATATACCCATCATCTAGCCTTATATAGCCATCTGGCACACTCGACCACCACACACCTGTGCAGAAATGCACCCATGCATGTCAGTACTGGCACCCTGTGTGTTTGTGTGTGTTGTATGATGCGTATGATCACATCCACACTCACTACAACCCCCACTGGCATACTGAAGCATGCTGTCTGATGTCAGACATCTCCCCATACCCTTTGCCCATATAACCTCAATATGACCCCGTGTGGTGCATGTAATACCTGCACAGTAATGTGTTGTGGCAATCTCACTAGTGATGAGTTGTAATCCTAACCCTGCCAAGTGTGTCAGTGTGTGTGTGTCCCTGTGAAAGTGTGGCTGTGTTGACACTGGCACCTGTTCATGCAGACAGGCACGTGTACTTCACCTACCATATAGCTACCATATCTCTGTGGCAGATGTTACTCACCATCACATATATGTTCTGAGGGCTCCACAACAGGTAATCTATGTGGCGCATCCAGTTACTGCATATAACTGTGACAGCACTACATAGTCATCAGAAGTTTGATACCCTGTGCTGGTAGGTGTGTGACACAAACATGCTTAAGTTTTACTTTCCCACCCCTCCCTGACTTGTCTTTGCCTCTGTCTGCCTCTCTCACTCCCTTACTGGTGGATGCGGAGACCTACATTTGCTTTGTTTATGCAGCAGCATGTGTATTTTAGGTAATGCTCATTATCAGCTGATGGCCTCTGCATGAATTGCAGCCCTCACCTAGCTGATTGCATGTGGAACAGCTGTGTTAACATTGCCATAGCTAATTGCATGGAAGCACACTCCAATATCTAGAAACATCATGTTGGTGTTGGGCCTTTTCATTCACTGTGAGCAAGAACTTGATCTGTTGTTTGGCAAACAGCATCTCAGATGGATTGGGGATTTACCTCTGACAACATACACTGTGGAAACATGCCAACACACAGGAGAGGAATGTGCCTGACTTGACTATAGACTGTAAGTGCTGCTCTACTGCATTTGGAGTAATGTTGGTTTAACAGGGTCTGTGCGGATATGGCTGTCCTACATGTATTAATACCTGCCATGTCAGTTCTATGTTTATGAGGACTCCCCATCTGTAGGGTCATCTGCAGACTGGGCAGTGTGTGTTGCCTTTGGTTTCATGTGTTACCCACAGAGCATGTATCTGTGAATTGCAGAAGGTAGTGTGAGGATTGCATGCTGTAGATGGTGAAAGCCATGACAGTTACTGACTTAATATCCCTCATAGGACATATGTTGCGGCAAACCCTGTTACAACAGTAAATGTATGATGTTATCACAGCAACATGTCAATATTGGCCCTGTGTATGTGCTTCCAGCCACAACTCTGTCAACCTTGGTACATATGTCATGCATTAAGAGGTGCATATGTGCTGTACACCATAATTAGTATCATCATATCTGATAACAAGCCAGTGAGATATCAGACTGCTACACATGTTATGTACAGTAGGAATTATATTTGATGACATAACCTGGACATTCTGTAGTTGTTTGTACAGTATTGAGGTCTGTGTATTTATGGTGAATGTCGACAGTGTGTGTATTGTTAATATGTACCTTAGCCTGTGTACAGACTGTGATAGATGTCATCATTCTAGGTTCCATCCTTTCTGATGTTACATGCTGCTCCACTGTATGTTACCTTATTGGCTTACATGTTTGTAGGGCCATACACACACATGTCCCATACCACAGGCAGGCATCAGGCCACACTGTGTAGCAGCCCAATATATGTAGGGTTAGTGTGTGAGTGGTACATGAGGATGGTGTTGGACAGATAGTCCATATACTGTAATATTATGCAAGCTTACCATATGTGGCTGTGGCTGTGTACACATTGGTTGTGGTTATGCACTTTCACACAGGTGTATCTTACCCTGTGCTGTAACATGCCTGTAGAGCCTGCTATATATTCAGGTACATGTGCAGTCCCCATAGGAGATGTAGGCAAGTGCTGAGCCAGTCTGCCTGTAGCCTGCAGAGTGCTTTGTTACATGACTAGCAGCTTAGTGTACTTATCCAGTGAGATGTCATGTCCAGATACTTGCCAGATGTACTGCTACCGGGCCTCTCTTAACAGTCATGTATGTCAGACAGAGCAGTGGGATTCTGTACAGATTTATGTCAATATCTACTGGGTAGTATGTGGCCATGGCACTTCTGTACCAGCAGTTATTATGTGTCAGGATAGACAGGGGTGTGTGAATGCATAATCTATGGGGGTGAATGTATACCAGTCATTATGTGTTATACCCATCTACATGGCTGTTAACATCCATATTGTCAGTCTTGGTCCACATGTTCTGCACTAAGGGGGTCTGTGTATACCTCTGGACTGTACAGGGTGTGTCAGAATGTCCACATCTATTGGTCAGTATCTCTGCTGTAGTCCACAGGAGCATTACGTGCTTGCAGCAGTACTGTACTATGATGTCCTTAGGATGTCTGTCAGTAGCCAATGGGGCACATGTGAAAAGCAGATCTGACCTCCCACACACACCATGTCTGCGAAGACATTCCCTGTTACAGTATCAATAGTCTACTAAAATACCTGCTATACATACCTGACATCCCCTTGCACTACGAATTTGGGACTATAGGGGCTGAGGTAGGGCTACACCTCATTTTCAGGACATATGGTGAATATATATGTACATATGATTATCCAGATATCTATATAGATAATTACACATGTACATATCGACATATATAGATGGGTGTGTATATGTACATAGATATGCATATACACACCCAGATATATACATATACAGAGCATTATATGTCTACACATATACAGATAGTGATACATATGCACATATACGTATACCATGCTGCCATTCCTGCCAGCAGTCCACTGCTGTTGTATCCCCCACACATATGGTGGGGCTGGGGTCCATATATGTGTGGGCTTCACCTACACAATACATGTGTGCCCATATGCACTCTAGAGGCCAGTGTATGTAACAGTGGTATATGGCCCTGTATTATTGAGTCTAGGGGGGTTGCACCATACATAACCTAGGCTGTTACAAAATGTGGGGGTATCAGGGTTGAGCTGCCTTAAAGTATCTGGATGTACAGTACCATACATTTCACCTATCTTGACATTATTTACATACTTACATGCCTACTGCACCTGCCATACAGACTGTTCTGTTTGCCAGTGTGCCTGTGATGGTGTCAGTTATGTCTTGCTATGTAACAGTTACATCCCATTTGGTCAACTGAAGTCTTTACCACCTAGTGATTGTGTACAGAGTGCAGATAGAAGCTGCTGGACTGTACACCTGCATCACTTACTGTTGATTGTGTGGTATCCTGTGGCCCAGTCTGTCTTCACTATTGTACGATTTGGAGGGCTTGGCCTGGACAGCAACAGTTGTGGACATTTCCAGACTACTGTATGAGTATAACTGTTTCACAGTTGCATTACTCTGTTGATATGGATGTCAGTGTCTGAACAGCTATGTGACATGGCATATACATGTGTAATAGTACACAAATAAAGGTATTCCATTTCTGCAAACCTGTGTGTGGTGTTTTTTCCTATGTCCTCTCTGTGGGTATATGTTGCAGGCAACAAATGTCATTTGTATGGGTGGCTCATCCAGTGTCCCGTTGTTAGGGTGTTAACTGTAGGCATAGTGGCTGTTTTATATTGTGTGCACCTACTACATAAGTATCTTACTGTATATATCTCTGCGAGTGTATGTGTAGTCACATGTATATATATATATATATATATATATATATATATATATATATATATATATATGGGTCTACTGTATAAGTTCGAAAATACACTTGTTCGAACTCACACAGTAGACCCTGGGTTATGCGAAAGTGCACTTAATCAAAAGTGCACTTTCGCAAAACCCACTTCAGCAAACGAGCTACTACTGATATTAGTGCAGTAGTTATGGACCTTAGGGTTAGGGCGCGGGTCATGGTAAGGGGATAGCTAGTAGAGCTATCCTCTTGCCATGACCTGTGCCCTAACCCTAAGGTCCGTGACTACCACACCACAGTGGAGGATAGCCTGTCCTCCACTGTGGTGTGGTAGTCATGGACCTTAGGGTTAGGGCTCGGGTTATGGTAAGGGGATAGCTAGTAGGGCTATCCCCTTACCATGACCCGTGCCCTAACCCTAAGGTCTGTAACTACCGCACCACAGTGGAGGACATAGCATATTTTCCTGCTGTCCTCCACTGTGGTGTGATCTGTTCATAGAAGCTGAGTTCGCGAAAGTGCACTTTCGAATAAGTGCACTTTCGCGTAACTGAGTGGTCTACTGCTCTTTTTCGAATACGTGGTATGCGATGTAAAGCAGTAGACCCATATATATATATATATATATATATATATATATATATATATATATATGTATATATATATGTATATCTGTATCTGCATATATGTGTCTGTGTATATGCATCCTGGGGATGTTGATAGCTTCCACATTTTACATTTCCTATGGGAGCCAGTATGTACTGCATGATATGTTACCAATACCAGCCTGATATCATAGGTGGGAAGTAGTACTGTTAACATCTTGTGCCCATGTCGTATCAGGACCTGATTATGGGATCTGCAACACTTGGTAGTGTATTGTAGGGCAGATGTGTTTGGCTGTGGGGGGGTGGGTATACCTATTCGTACAAGACGTATTTCGTTTGGGGCCTCTCAACCCAATTAATGGTGCATGTGGACATATATGATTTAGTTAATCTCCCATTGATATCTACACATGTATGTCCATATATACCTATATGGATATATATATTTCTGCTTACATATTTATAACTATGTCCGTATATACCTACATAGATATATATCTGCTTACATATATGTAACTTGCTGTGTATATGTAGACATATAGGTGTAAACATATATATGTGTTGATGTAGGCATTCGTATGAATATATGTTTGTATATATTTATATAGATGTGTATATATATATATATATATATATATATATATATATATAGTTATATATATATATATATATATATATATATATATATATATATATATATATATATATATATATCTACATATATAGATATGTTGTATCTGTTTAGATTTTAATATATTTGCACACATACATATAAATGTTGGACTACATTCTCTGTACTGTTTAATGACTGGGATGGATGATACTTTTTCAAAATCCTGAGAGTTATGTATATGTGGCATGGCTTAGTGGTAAATCAGTTTGTCTGTGGTGTGCAGGGTCCTGGGTTTGAGCTTTGCAGAGGCTGTTCATTTTGTTGCTGGGCAGAACATGGGCCATTGGATACAGAGTGATTAAGGCACTTTAATGCAGTTATAAGCGGGTTTGCGCGGGTTTGTGCGGAGGTAAGCACTGCTAAATTCCGGTTACAGTTTCTTATACTCAGTTAGCTTCTAAATTGCTTAACCAGTGTAGGCATTGCTTAACACTGCACAAACGGGGTTACACTCGCTTACTAGTGCTTATATATGCTTACTACTGCTTATTGGTGCTTAGACCAGCTTACTAGTGCCTTATTCATTATGATACTGACACCTCACATGTGCATTTACTGCAGTACTCCAGTTCATAAATATATGTTATTTATTGGGTTATGCAACAAAAATATTGGTCATAACGTGCTTTGCCATGTAAAATTGGATGTGCTGCAGTGGGACTTCAACCGGGAATGCCTACTCCTAAGGCGAATCCTTTGCCCACTAGATATATTGCTATGTTGCTTCATTTACATATATCTTCCTTGCTATCCTCTTCAGTCTTTTAAGCTGCTTTAACCATAGCTAAGCGATGGGCACACCTGCGCACCTACGGTTAGCTGTAATCGGATTGTTAAAAAAAAAATAAAAGGTTTCTTCATTTTACTTCTATATTCTGTTGCTGTTATACACAAGGGGGACTGTTCGTGGGAATATGCGGTTACATGTGAGCGGTCTCGCTCACTGCATTCCCCTTTCTGCTGTTCTACATTGTGGGGGCATGTTTATTCTGAGAGCTCTGCTCTCAGACATGCCCCTTGCACTCTTGCATACTCGCTGTAAGCCTAGGAGCTCGGGCAGCACACATCATTAATATGCATGACGCTGCTGTCCTGCTCCTAAATGGTCGCTTCTGTGTAGGACTAGGCTAGTCCTGCACTGCAGATTAGTAAATCCGGGGGGTGATCTCTGCAATGGAATAATTCCAACAGTGTTGTTTCAAAGAACATTCCAGAAAAAAAACACATCACTAGCACTTGTTTTCCAGGTATTAATAAATAGAAAAATAAGGTTCCATGTGAAATGTTCCTTTAGGCCATGTTTTTCTAAAATTAAAAAAAAAAAAGATTTTAAAAGCAGTAATAATAATGGAGCAATTGTTTTATTGAAAGTGTTGTTTTCAAATGTTAACTTATGCCTTTTGAACTTATGATATTAAAATGGATTTGTCAGCATAACAGGGTGATTCTATGGAAATGTGGTCTCTTGTCTATTAAAATGAATATACATTTTCTTATCATATAGTTGTTAGCTGTATGAAATATGTAATACACATTTATGGTTTTAAGAGGGCTGCAAATATTTAAAGGATTTGTGTGAAGGCTAAATACTGAAGTAAAATTTTAACTCAGATAAAATACCTGCTTCAGAATCATCTGACTATATTTCAAATGTCTAAGAAATGATGTATGGAGATTTCAGCAGAAGATATTTCATATTTTTCCAGGTTTGAGTACAATGATATTGGACTTTTGTTTAAAGTGAAGTACTTGAATGAAATAAAAACTAAAACACGTGATGACTGCAGTCCAAGAAACATTATAGCAAACTTTGAGTGTTCAGATTTCCTGCAAGTGATGCATTTCTTGCAGTGCATTCATTGCATAACTTCAGTGTAACATACAAAGCATCTAACTTACAGTATTATAAACAAGATACAATGCCAGGTCATGTCATAAGTTAAAGCAGTTCCAGTTTATTTAGCTTGACTATTATTCTGTATGTCAGCATAATTGCTTGTACTGCAACAAATGCCTCTGAGCAGTAGTGCAGTTAGCACTGTAGGTTTTTCAACATGTGGTAAAATGCACTTCCAGCTACAGTCTGACTGAACCTTGCTACTGATATCCACATTCAAATTATGCATTGTTCTGCAGCAATTCCCATGGAACAACAAAGTATTAGCAAAGTGATACTGTTCATTGATTCATTTTTTAACTTTCTTAACTACCATCTAATCTTTTTTTACTCCCTGCTACAGACCATCAGTTGCCAAGAGCTCCTTACCTTAGTCACCAGGTCTATTGACCCATTTGAGGTTTCCCAGGTTCAACCTAATCCACGTCTTCATGTATGGAGCTAGTCATGAAGTTGAGAACACTGGTGCTTCATCATGTTGTGGCAAAGGAGTGTGTCTTAACTCTCATTACCCCATGTCAGCCTTGCAGTTTCTGCAATCAATAACTTCAGGAGGAGTGTGAACACTTTATGCATGTGGATCTGCCTAACTAAGTTGCATCCCACTTGCAGCATGGAGCTTGTTAGGCTCTTAACATTAAAACTGTAGATAGTCTAGCCCCCCCCCCCCCCAGGACAGGTGAGCCAGTGTCATTTGCTTATTCCCATCCTCCTCTGTACACCCTCACCAGAGCTCATGCCACCAGTGGAACATGTTTTTTTTTGGGGGGGGGTACAGTAAGGGATTTATCCATCTGCACCTTGGCGCTAGATTATGTAGTCTGACATTTTTCATATTCTTTGTGCAGCAGCAATGATCCATGAGCAACAAACCCAGTCTTCAACAGGTTGGAATGAGAAGACATTGCAGAGTCAAATATAACAATTTTATGTGGTGCTTCCTGAGATTTAAGAACTTATACTATAGAAAAAAAACACTTTCAAGTCATAATCACATCATTAATGTTGGCCGTTTCCTGGGACTCTGACTGTTGTCACTTAATGACTCTAATGAAATTACAAAAATTTATATTGTGATAAAACACAACTGTGATGTATTTTTTAACTGTACATGAAAAAAATTATTAAAGCTTGAGAAATGTGCATGAGAAAAAAGCTGTTCAACCTGCCAAATGTGATTTACTAGATGGATAAGCAAACAAATACTGTATTCTAATATTTCTCAGCAGGCTGTGGTGGTGCATTTTGATTTTGGTGAGATTTTAACATTGTTTTCCGTACAGGTTCATAGGTAAGTACAAGGCTAGCTGCCCTAGTGGGCCATGTTAAGCCTAGCCAATTTCCCCTCTTGTGCTCAAAATAACCTATGCCATTTGGTTAGAGATTGGCCTTCCCATTGTCAATAATTATATATTACCCTAATAAGAATAACAGAGCTCATGCCATACATAATTTGAGGGGGGCCATGCATGACATAAAGTGTTTTTGAGCTGCCTCTGCCCATTAGTAATACAAGGGGCAGTTCTGGGGTAAAATTTCTGTTTCCCATCCATAGATCTAAGTTGTGGTTGACTATGGACAGGAATGAACTTTGTTTCATGTGGATAGGGAGTCTGTGCTAGAGCAGTGGTAGCCTCTGTGAGATATTCCTGTCCTTCCAGACTGCATTGTTGATGTTGCAGAAGAGGTTTCAATCCTCAGACTGAGTATTTCTGATGCCATTTGACTTGCTGTTATTCAGTAACTCCATCAGTAATGGGTCAGAGCATGCCTTGCATACCAGACACAGGTCACCTCCTCTTAGCAGTCTGTATGATACTGGGTATAGTGACAGGGTTTGATTTGGTCCATGTAGGACATCTTGTTTGGGCCTTGTATACATTTAGTAAGATAGCTCTGTGAGCGTTCCAGCTGCTGCCTATGTCAAGACAGATACATGCCAAAGGAGGCACTGTATTCAAACTAAGATGAACAAAAATGGTGGATACTAAAACCAAGAAGAACTTAAAAAGCAACAAGTAAATCCACCAAGGAGACTTTCAGCAAGCACAGCCAACTCTAGAATGGAAGTCAAAGAGTATAAAACCAAAAATATTTTATTTAAATAGTTAAAGCACAAAAGTCACACATTGTTAATTCGCCCAAAAGAAAAAATATGGACTTCTTCAGAACTAAATGTTAGAATGCCAATAATCAGTATTTATATGCATTGCCTAATCACATTCAAATCAATTAAATAATTAAATAGTTAAGTGCATTGTTAAAGGTATAGGCATGAATTTAATATTCATACATAGCTTGACAAACCTTTTTACTAACAGAATCATTTAATAAAATCATTTAAAAAACAAATATATCTTAAAAACAATCTTAGCATATATTTTATGGACTGAATGTGAGTGAAGGTATGTGCATTTATTAAAACCACAAATACAGCATTGAGAACCCAGGAGCAGTAAAAGTGTTTTACACCTTAAGAACTTTTTTCTTTAAATTAGGAATGCTAGAAGCATTATTGCTGATACTAGGTATGTGAGTGGCATCTAATCTCAGTCGCCAAGCTAATTCTCTGTCTTCAAGGAGATCCTTCCAGGGGCTAAATCTAAGATTAAGTGGCCCTCTTTCTAAAACGGAAAATAAAACACTTTTGAAGTTTGTACACAAGATGGAGTGCCTATAAAGGGCATTATTTTCATTGCATTTAGAAATGTCATAATTGTACTCATAAATGCGCTTTCATAATTGTCTCAGTTTTGCCCACATAGAATGCTGGACAAGTCAAGTAGGGTGCTAAATAAATAAACTGAATACTTACTGGAACAATTCCCATCCTGTATATAAACAATAGATTTTAAATTGTTGTCAAGGTAAATACATTTTTTTATCAGAAATAGGAGGGTTGGTTACATCTACCACACTTAGTGGTTCCCTTCACATTGTTTGAGACAATTAAAGATTTCAGTTTCTATTATATTTTTAATATTATTTGCCCTTTTAAAGATGGTCATGCAGTATTTTTTAGTCTGTCATCACATATCAAGATATTCCAATTTTTGTGAATAAGGTGCTTAACTGTATTACAACCAGCACTGTATTGTAACACTAGAGTCCTAGGGTAATCAGTTTTGCCCTATCTTCTATAACATCTACTCTATAATTATCTACCTGGCCATTACACAATGTCAGGTCAGTTGGTAGGTTAACAATGTTGATAGAATGAAACCTTTCAAACCTGCCCCTAATAAAGGAATATATTTTGTACCCCAACTCCTAAAATGTCATCACTTATAGAGAAGACCAGATCTCTGGGGCATCCTCTTTCAATAAACATAGTTTCTAATTTTCTCCTTTCTTGATTAAATAGGCCTAAATCAGACATCATACATGCCATTCACATGAATTGTCCTTTGACTAGGGTCTTCTTTTGAGAAAAGGGTGGGCACTTTTAAAATGTAGATAGCTATTGAAGAACATGGATTTTCTATATAAATTAGATAGAAAACCATCTGTTCCTTTAAAAATAGTGGTGTCTAAATAGTTAATTTTGTTAGAATCAACATTATAGGTGAAATTTAGAAAAGGAGTGGCTTCATTAAGAAACTTGATAAACTCTGGAATAACGTCTGTATCACCAGATCATAATATAGGCACTGTATTCAATGACTGGTGTAATGAGAGCAAAGTAAACATTGTTAAACAAAGCCAGGGAACTAGACAGCTTTAATACACTGAAAATGTTCCTGATAAAAATCTGGAATATTTACCTCCACATGGCATGAGTATACCTACTTTATATACATATATATATATATATATATATATATATATATATATATATATATATATATATATGGATCTAGGACTGTTGAACGAAAGTTCAACAGTCCGAATCCAACCTACTCGAACACACTTTAACAAAAGTGCTTTTACCAAATGGGGATAGGGTAGGGCAGCAGAGTGAGCATGAGCAGATCAAGGGTGACCAGAGTGGGAAGAGCCAAAAAAGCACTTTCGTTCAAGCGCGTTAAAAACAAAACATTAAAAAAGAATAAAAAAGCATTTATGCTGTGCCCCCCACACACACCCTACTTTATTATTCTCACTCCGAGATCGCACTACAGTGGGGAAAAGGGAAAAATTCCCTTAACCACAAGGTAGTACAATCTCCCAGGTACAAAAGTACTTGCTTTTTTTAAAGAACTTGTACTTCAGTGCTTGAATCATAGAAAATCATGCCCAAACTAAAATTATGTGCAAACAGTCTGAGATCTGTTAAAATATCAGCTACATTGATTATGGGGATTTAATACTTAAATCCTTTGGATAATACTTAGCACTCATTTTTGATTCAAATTATAAGAGGAATGATTAAAAGCAGCATTTGCTAGTTTTCATTGCAAGTCATGCATAAAATCTGAATCAATTGACTGTTGTGCTCACCTCTTCTTCAGCATCCACTTCCTTTTGTTTTGTCCATCTGCCTTTGTTATCCACGAAATGACAGGAAAAGCCACATGCTGTTCATCAATATGGGGTTTCTCCTCCGAGCCAGTTGCAATTGTTCAAATAGAGTCATCTGATAAGTGTTGTCAGATGTTGAATCTGAAAGCTAAATGGTAGAAACAGTAAAAATTGTAGTAGCTGTTATACTACAGTCATTTGGTCACGAAAATAGATTACTTTTTTTTTAACTCATTATGATTTCTCATAACTTTCTTCAGTTCTGAATATCCACCTTTGCTCAAATATTTGTAAACTTTCTAGATTTTCATTATAGACTTTCTCGTTGTGAGCCAGAGTTGATGCTGACCTAATCTGAGTGTGAATAGTATCAAACTCTTATAGTAAATCAGTTTCAGTAACAAAAAATGCATTACGTTTTCTGACACTCCTTTAAAATGGTCTGATAACAATTACTATAAGATGTCACCTTTAAAATGTTTAATCCATGTGGGGATAAGTTCTGCTTTATATAAACTTAACCTTTGCTACTATAGCCTTTAAAGTTGTTGAGTTTTATACTGTAAATTCTTGCAGATTCTTAAAGATTTACTGTCAATAGAACCTGACCTATTAACTTAAGAGGACTCATCTCTTACATTTATTGTGTTGTTTTATTAAATAGTCTTTATCATTGAGTGCTTTTTTTTTTTTGGCTTGTTTTTCTGAATAACTTTCTGTGGAAACTGCTGAGCTGCTTCCCGTTTAAGCCTAATAATCAGACAAATCTTTCATTAATCACAGACATACATCACAGAGAGATATATCCTAGGTTTCAGAAATTTGTCCTTTTTGTAGTAGACCACATGCCACCAAATTTAAGAGGACAAAATCTTAAGGACCTACTGGAGAATAATGGACTCCAGTATCAATTTAGGCTGCAGACTGATATATGTCCCTGGTTGAACAAGAAGTTGAATAACAAATGTTTATTAAGAGCTGGGCCCTTAAATTAGTTTACCTTAATCTCAGCACCTATTTGTAGCCATTTTTATTTACTTATACTGTATGAGTCTTCATTTTATAGAAGCCCTTGTGGTAATTTCTTTTTATTCCTCAGTGTTGGTATTATGATGAAATATATGTGCCTTTGTAGCATACCCATGCAGAAGTTTTTACAATATTTATAGTATTCAATTTAATTTGAATTTTCTTACTGATTAGTGTACTTCAAATGTATGATGTTGTATTAAAGTATACTTAAATCAAAACTTTCAATGTGCATTTATTTTGGTGAAGTTTTGCACAAGACAGATAAAAGGACTAGACAGAAATAAAGTTATCCTATTCAAAGTTTGGCATGCTTTCTACTTATTGATATATGGCATCCATAAAGATGATGATGGCAGCATCCTTGCAGCTTTTAATTTTTTTTATTTATTCTTATTATTAGTAGATTGATGTACAGTGTTTCTAAAGTTGATGTTGGTGGCATCCTTAGTGGTTCTGCTACTAAGTTTTTCCCCAAGCCTTCCATTTTCCTAATATACTTTAACATGACCTGGAAAGAGTACACAGGTTAATGACCCACAAAGAAAGCATCTGACACAAAATGTACTGCATTATAAACAACCTCAAGCCAGCCCTGAAGGGTATCCCAGCTTTGGAGAATTTATGGTCCAATTAACTAAGAGTAGATTGATGATTCACAGATAATGGCAAAGAGAGTAAAATCAGGTTTTGCCCTACTCTAACAAGATGCTAGTGTTAATTAAAGCAACCTGGAGCAACCATTACATTTTTATTAAAGGTCATCCACTGAAAAGGCACATTTCTTTTCCAAATCTTAATATTTTCTTTTTTTCACCAAGTTAGTCTCACTACACTTATCATCTGGTTTGATGGGGAAACTGATGTGATATTTATACAAACATAGAAACTTTGGACAGAAGAATGAAGAAATATCCTTATTATTTCATTAGGCAATGCAACTGAGTATTTCCTGTGGAAGAAAGAGACTGAGACAAGTTGGTTGGAGGAGATAGAGTTAGAGAGATCATGAATTATGAAATTTAAAGTACAGGTAAAGTAGAAAAAGACAAAACTGACGTATTTAGAATTAGAGACAGAGGACACTATTTGAAGATCATTTATGGAATAGAGTTGTTGAATTGTGGAAAAAAGGCAAGTTGTAACAAGAAAATGAAGAAACATATTTTAAGTAGATGGTTCTTTATTATCAAACAACTATACTAGCTGACTGATCACCCAGGCATGCTGTGTCTCTCCTTTAAAGTAGAGCCTTAAACCTGTGTATTACTATCTACCAACCTCCGCAACTTTCAATTGCTATAATCAGAACATCACACTCCATCTCTGCTTGTAAGCAATCACCAACCAATACATTTTTAAACTAGAGCCTTAAACCTGTTGATTACACTGCCTACCAACTTGAGCGGCTTTCAAGCACTATAATCAGAGCACCAGACTCCATCACTGTTCATAAGCAATAACCAACCAAGAAATTTTTAAGCTAGAGCCTTAAACCCATTGATTACACTGCCTACCAACCTCTATGGCTTTCACTCACTATAATCAGAGCACTGGACTCCATCTCTGCTCATAAGCAATCACCAACCAAGACATTTTTAAGCTAGACCCTTAAACCTGTTGATTACACTGCCTACCAACCTCCACGGCTTTCAGTTGTTATAATCACAACATTGGACTCCACCTCTGCTCATAAGCAATCACCAACCAAGAAACTGTATATTGTTTTATTTTTAAACTTTTTCTCCTGGAGAACACACCGCCTTGGTTGGCAGCTGGGTCTGTGTCCTCCCGCCAGTTTGGTATACTGATGCACTGTAAATAAGTTCCACTTTTGGACTTTCTTTCTTATTCTACCTCTCCCTGGGAATAGTGTTATAATTTGTAAATGCCTGATATTTAAAGAGTGAATTACTTGCAATCTTGTTTCTACACAACTTTCAACCTCCCACCAATCATGCGAACATGCCATCCCATAATGTATTGTATTTACAAGTATATTATTTATAAAGGAAAAAAAGTCAAAATGACTGATCGTTTTTCTGCTCACCTTTCTTTGTTCTGGCTCTTCCCACTCCGGTCACCCTTGATCTGCTCATGCTCACTCTGCTGCCCTACCCTATCCCCATTCCCACCCACACCTAGATCACCTAGACTTATACTCTTACAGCCACACCTACTACACTCCAAAACCAATTACATACCAGCACTTCCTCCACATTAAATCCCACCCACACAACTACAGACTATTACCTTCACTACTACACAATACACATTATACTCCAAATAATTATCACCTCTCTTTTCTAAGCTCACTTCCCTTTTGAACACAGCAGGCATAGTAATCAATCAACATATCTATCTTAATACAAGAGCCCCAATATCACTATCTCTCATCCCTTTCTACTATTGACTCTGGCTTTCACTTTTACTTCAACCACATCATTATCAACATCTTCCCCATCTTTCCCTTTCATAGCCCACCAATATTTCTACTGTAACACTCCAAATTAACTTGTCCCTATACCAAACTCATATTTCTCACCTAAAATGGCTACTGTTACTGCCAGACTCACTCATATACTCACTCTCCACACTCTCATCACTACACTATTAATCTTCTGCTCTTACCTTACTTCCTATCATATTAAACTGCACAACAAGACTTATCCTCCCTTACATACAATACTACACCCCCACAAAGTAATACATCATAACACCACTATCGCTCCCAAACTCTACAACGCTACCTCCAAAGATTATCTTCCTAATAAATTCCTTCCACTGAATCCATAATGTCACACTTCTCTCAAACACACTAAATTCATACTTAAACTCCTAAAACTTCTACTAAAATTTAAAAATCAATTATACCTCTCTGGGGACATTCACCCCAACCCAGGACTCAAGGTAGTACATCAGCACAATTCCAACCCTACTCCTTTACCACCTTTACTAACTTATTTACCCATCACAGTAACTGCAAACTGCTAATTCTGAGCATTAATATCTGGAGCATAATAAATAAGGTCCACCAACTACAAGTCGATCTCTCAATGTACTCTCCTGATATTGTGGTACTAACTGAGACCTGGTTAAAACCAATCAACGGTAACAATGAAATTCTTCATCCTGGATACAATATCCTATGCAAAGACAGAATAACCAAAAAAAATGAGGCAGGGTAACAATACTATTTTAAAACAACCTGAAGGTAAAGGCTCTAGATTCAACCATCCCCAACTTCAGTAATAAAGAAATATTATTCTCCAAGCTAGAAAGTATCTCCAAAAAGCTAATTAATAGAACTGGATGCTACGTCCCTCCAGGAAACAATATAACTACCCTAAAAAACTTATTGCATTGGATCTCCAATGCAATACCACATAAAACTATCATCATGGGTGATTTCAATATTGATTGGTTGACCTGCTCCTCTCAAAACCTCAACAATTTTATCAATCTTTATGGATTTACACAAATCAATCCAATCCCCACAAGAATAGATAAGGCAACCACAAAGGAATCATCCCTTGACTGGAAACTAATAAATACTATCCTTTCAGTCTACCATCTAAAAAGAAACAAAAAAATGGTTGTTTTAATACCACCAATTTCTTAGCAACATTACAAGCTTGTAATTGGACACCTCTAAAACTACTTTCCCTACAAGATGCAGATCAATTATTTAACTCTGCTTTTTAAGATATCTTAAACATACATGTACCTCCTGGAATCATTAGAACCAAAAACAAAGGCTGCTCCTTGGCTAAGTAAGTAAACTAGGTCACTACTTATAACTAGAGACAAAGCTTAAAACCAATAGCATTCTACCAGGTCCAATGCATCGATACAATCTTACTTAGAGCTCAGGAATAAAGTAAAAAAAATTAGTTAAACTACATAAAATTAATTACTACCAGAATATTCAAGTGACACACCAAAGAAACCCACAAAAGGTTGTGGCAGCCATTAACAATATTCTCCTTCCAGGAAAATCCACCACACCCTCCCCAGCAACCAATAATACAACTGAAATCATAGCAACCCAATTTGTCAAATTGTTCACTGAAACTATACTTGCCTTATCTAATCTTCATATCTTACCCTCTTCTACTTAACTATCCAAGACAAACATTAACAACAACTCATTTACATTCTAACCAGTCTCCATCAACAGCATAGAAAATTGCTTAAAAACTAAATCCTACAACCCTAGCCACAGACAGACTTCCAGCAGAATTTCTGCAAATTGCTGCTGATGCAATAGCCTACCCTGTAACCATCCTTATCAATAGATCTAGGTCCAAAAACAAAGTTCCTAAGAGCTGGAAAATCTCCCACATAATACCCCTTCTCAAAGGCAGTAATTCTACAAAACTGACTAATTATTGTCCACTAGCCATACTACCGCCTCATCCAAAACCTTAGAAAGATGTGTACATAAACAAATTATAGATCACTTACAAAAACCATCCTTCACTAACACAGTACACTAACACAGAAAGAATGGGAAATTTGTATCTGATATCTTTCTTGACCTTTCCAAGGCCTTTGACATGGTCACACATAGTAAACTTATCCAACTTCTTTTTGAGTATAATATCAGTCAACCCTCCATCTCTTGGTTCCAAAGCTATTTACTGGGTTACCAACAGGCTGTTCAGTGTCAGAACAACCTATCCCCTCTTCTTCCAGTTGCAACAGGAGCTCCCCAAGGCTACATATTCGGACCCCTATTCTTCTCTTATTTCTAACAATCTACATACTTCCTCTATACATGCTTCTGTTGCCCAGTATGCAGATGACTCTACCTTAATCTCATCTGCCTCTTCCCTTCAGGAGCTCCATTCAATTACACAAGATTCCTTTCTCTCAGTTGAAGCATGGCTTACAAACTCCATGGTAATTCTAAACCCTAATAAAACCAAGCTCCTTCTGTCTACCCCAACAAGATCCACCATGTGAAGCCCCTCCTTCATTATTATGTCTAGGAACAAAACCATTATTTCACCTGTAACTCATACTAAACATCTAGGTATTGAAATCAACTGTAATATAAAATTTGGCATCCATATCTCCCAGACCCAAAGGCAGTGTATAAAAATTGGGTATTTTTTATATAAATAAACAATTCCTCGCTAAACAGGCTAAATCTACCATTGCAAGTAGCCATCTCATATCTACACTCATATATGCCTCCCCAATACTCACAAACTTGAGAAAGAGTGAACTTGCCAGACTCGATTCCTGCTACAATAAAATAGCTAAGTTCACTATAGACTCTCATTTCAGGTCGCATCATTGTTCAGCTCTTAAACAACTTAAATGGCTTGAACTTCCCCATCTCCTCCTCTATAGCCAACTGATTCTTGCCCACAAAATCCTTCACCAACCTGAAACCTGACAAAATCCCCACACTCCAAACTTTACTTCTTCCACACTCAAAGGATAGATCACTTCACTCAAGTAATAGATTACTATTACAGGTAACAAAAGCCAACAACACAGCTGGGGATTCTATCTTCTCCAACTTCATATCTAAAAATGGAACACTGTTCCCCACAATGTATTATCCCATTCTACCTTATCAAAGTTTAAACAAACATTAAAAACTAATCTGGCAGATACAGGACTATGCTCCTGCACCAGCCCTGGTTAATTCACCCTCTACTTCTGCAGCTATCTAACCCACTTGCATCAACTAAACTTCCAAACTACTAAACTCAGCATTATGAAAGTCTGATTTTGCAACTCCTGATTCATTCTGCAGTCCTATATATCAACAAGACTAAGAACTGCCAGTGTATGACACATCTCAAACCTACATTTAGTATGGAAAACTACAACAGATCTCTGTCATCTCTCTTACATATAAGCCTATGTATTGTATTGCAACCAAAAATCTTTGCCATGGGTCATCTCTGAGCGAATATTATATAATTTGCAAACTGCAATTTTCTGTTTATACTGTAATCTGTACCTTTCATCTACTAGATACACTGTTAGAATTTCTGTACCGTTGAACTATACATTGTATGTCATATGTTGTTATTTTACATTTTATTTTTTTAAACTGTAATTTGAATTGCATTTTATATCTGTTATTGCATCTTGTATGTGGAGCTTTTCTCCCCTGGTCTCCACTGAAAAACAACCTGTGCCCAGTTGGACTTTCCTGGTTACCAAATGTAAAATAAATAAATAAATGCAAACATAACATTTTTCCCTTAGAACATCAAAATGGAATATGTAGTACAAGAATGATATACATGCGATGCACGTGTGATATATCCATATGAATATAGACAGGTAGTGGCCAAAACAAGAATAGATGTTGTGAGGACAGCTGTAAAAAGAACAGTTCTGTCAAAAATGTATCTTTTGCATTCCACATTCACAACCAACCAACCATTAGACAAAGTTACATTTGGAATGACTCTGGTGGAACTGCTGGGGGTTAATATACTAGTTGCATACCCAATAATATGACTAGGCATGGAAAATGTATTTAATGTGAGTTTTGAGAGACAAGACTATGGAGAAAGTTGTGCAAAAGAGTTTCAAACTAGACAGATTGTGTTTTAGGAAAAATAAATGGTGCATGAACGTCACATTACCAAATGTGCAAAGCAAAATGTAGGAATCATCAGATAGCCGAATGTCAATATGTTGGAAATGTGAGAGGATCCATAAAGGAATGAGAGAGAACTCAGACTTCTGACTATGTAGAACTCTGACTACCAATGTGAATACCGAGTATTATCAGAAAGCAAAAGACAGAAAGCAGTGGCAATAGACTGAACACAGCAGCCGGTAGTACTGTGAATGGTAACATTACGGTTAACAAAGACTGCAGCAAAGTAGCCTCTCTGTACCATTAAAAAGTGCATTCTCACCTCTGAATCCACTTGGCCAGGTAGTATGATGTAATCAGGGTGACTGCTACAAGCATAGAGCTGTACACTATCTTTCCAGGTGCACTTCAGGGTTGAGGGGTATGCATACTGTGGAAAACTCTGCAAACTTGTTGCCGACAGCATCCACAGCATTGTCTGCAACATCTAGAGTCATAAAGGACATGAGTCTACTGGGAATGCTGGACCACATGCACAGCTACCTGGAGAGCCAGTGGAGCAAGAAAGTGCTTTTCAATGAATGATACGGAGAGTGTAGTGAAGGAAAAGTCATAGTGGACATATAAGCTTAAGGGTATTGAATGATGTTATGGACAAGATGTGATGTGCTGTGGGTTAGACATGAGCAAGTAGATATGGTCAACATGCCAGCAATACATACCAGATGTCAGAGAGACTAACATCTTTGGTGTTCTTGTAGGTATTTGCTGCTCAGCTACAGGAAGCATGGTTCCCTCATGCATGGTGGTGAAAAAGTTATGCAACTCACTGGAACCAGAAGTGATGAAGTGTCTTCTATTCAGGTAGGTGCTTGCACACCATATGCACTGTATGTAGAGGGATGGCATGCGCACTTTGTAAAGAATAATAGACAGCTGCATGAATATGACCCCTATCCAGTGTCCTCTGAAATCAGGTGTTTTTATTTTATATTATATATTGTACTGGGTAATATACATACTATTGTTGCCCTCAGTTGAGATTGTGCATTTGTGGATAGATGGCTTTCTTTTGGCAAAGGGTCATGATATATGTCAGTTTTACAGCATTCATGGCATCTCAAAGATTAACATTGTATACAAGTGAGCATCCCTTGTGTACTTACTTATGAGACACAAGACCTTATTTGCTTACAATCTGATGTGGTCCATGATATTGTAGTTGCTAAAGAAAAACAACCTAAGGCCTAAAGCATTATTTATATTCTTGCATTTTCAACACAGTGGTATCAAGAATGCATTTTCCTACCACCCTTGGTCACTAGTGATAGGCTGCCTATGCCACATCTTCTGATGCATTTGGAGAAAAGTCCATTCCATGTACTGTCACTATTATATGGATCAGGCAGCCAGTTCCAACTTCAAGTGAAGTGCTCAATGGCATTTGCACAGCTGCAACACCCTTTTCCACCATCTGTTGCCCCCTTGTGAGACTACTTTGAGAAAATCTTTGTCCCTGCATGGAAACACAATTATGTTAGCTCTTCCACAGATGTACACTGGCTTTTGCATGACTCCCCCACTGACTTCTGGTGTGTAAGTGCCCTAACAAGACATCATTTCATAGTGGCATGACAGCAGGTTTTGGTGCAATCTGGAAAAGTATTAGTCAGATCTGTGATCTGTTACTGAGCTCCTACAAGCTGAGCAAAATAGGGTGGACAGTGTCAGAGATTACCTGCTTAACAGTATACATAGCAGTTCCAGGAGGCCGTAAGATCATCTCTGAAAGGAAATGTATGATGAATTATGGATCAGTGGGAGGAGTATGCTTGCTAAGAATTTCTGCATAAAGTGGCTTATTCACTGAATCTGTGATATTTCCTATTAATGATAATGCCTAATAACTTGAATATGTACTTCAAATTTCTCTTTATAGTTTTTGCATTGGTTTGTTTTAAAGACAAACAAGCAAGTTATATTTTTTGTAACACTAAACCAATGGAAACTTACGTTCAGAGTGATATGAGAATAAATGAAGCTCTACATATGTTAACAAAAAGTCAGAAACAATCAGAATCAGTCTACTTGAGATGAACTAGAGAGTTTTCACCAATTAAAAGTCAAGTAAAAAGTGACAAAATAAATCACAAGCAATGCAGGCACAGACATTCTTTTGAAATTCAAGTTAAACTGTACATTAAAATGTATCTGCCACTATATAATAAGTTTCTCAGAATCCACTAATCCTAAACACAGCTCTGGCTACCATACACTTAAATGATACTTCCTACATTACATTTCTTGGCTAAAATGTAAAATATTAGATGAACTGTGACATCTTGTATATGGATGTGCACAATACAGAGAATCGAGACTACATGTATAGAAGGATGAATCGCAAACCCTACTAGACTATGGTATAGTTAAGGAAAACATTAAGAGCTCCATATGTAAAAGTGTGTCAAATAGGTTTCATAATCAGGAGTTCTACAGGCGGATGACATAAAATCCTTTGAGTGACACTTGCCTAATATGCAAGACATCGAACTAGTGAAGAAGGCAATGAGAGTAGTAAGCAAACCAACAATGTTTAATCCAGAAGCAAACACTCACAAGGTACTGAAAAGTACACACAAACCGCAAACCAACAATAAAAATAACGTGCTTTTCATCCTGCTCACTAGCAGGACTTCTTCCGATAAAAAATGCCATAAAAACTTCATTATTAAATACTAAATAAAAAAAAAGTATTTTATTTGTTCAATTATTGATTACTTATTTTGCTAGAATAGGCAGAAATTTGTTCGTGTTTGTTTTCTATGGCTTCTGAGAGTTCCTATAGTACACCAACTCTGTCACCACCACCAGCTTCTCAACCGGAGAGTATGGGTTATTTACCCCAGCTCATTGAGCAACTTTCTCAATGCGTTGAACAACTGCAAAACCACATGGATGCCACATCTTTTTTTCCACCAACTATGCCTTCTACTACTCAAAACAATTCCAACCGAGGAGATGCTAATAGAATGGAGGCTCACCTACCTATTAACAACACAACAGTGCCTGCACTTAGTAATGGTCCAAATTCTAGTGAACCAGGTAACAGCTTAGTAAACAAAGGACCGAATGGTCTCACAAGCTCTGTTTTTGGACCACATTGTGTTAACTGTTTTGCCAAAACTAATACTGCAGCACCAGCTACTTCCACTGTAGTAGTTCCATGCACTTCAGCCGAGCATGTAGCCATTAACGTTTTGAATGGGGGACCGGATGGTCACACGAGTGTAATGGCTTTACCTAACCCTTCAGTCACCATTGTTAACAGGAATACATCAGAGTGGATGCATTCACCAAACTTTCAAACATCCAGGAATGTGGATTTAAATGCCATTCCTGCTTTCGATCAGTGGCTTAAAGAACCGATGCAGCTCATGAACACACAACCCACCCAGGTTCAAAACCATGTTACTGAAGGCACAGGTAACATTTCCTTCTTGCTTCAGCATTTGGACAAAATTTTGTTTAAATATAAAAAACTTTTACTGGAAGTGGCGTACCTTCGTCAATGTATTAATGAAAGTATTGTGCCTAAGGGCATAAGAATTTGTCAGTATCCTACAGGTTTATCAGCTGGGTCTGTTTTTCACCAAGAACTTGTTTCTATGTTTAACAAATAAGGGTTAGACTTGCTTAATTTAATGGCCAAACATTACCAAATAACTATTGACCAACTGCTTGAGGAAGCAACAGCCTTAGACAGCAGTATTAAACAACATCCTGACATTGGGCATTACATGTTTGACTACGACAAAATTTTCATTAGTATTGATCAACATTTAATTAAACTAAGAGAAGTTAAGATGAAAAAGCTTAACAGAGACCATACAACTTATAAAGAAGGTGTTGCTTATCCACAGCCTCCACCTTCACAAGTTTTTAAAACTAACAACTACGGTCAAATTAATAGTATTCAAAACACACAAGTTGGAAATCAACATGTTTCGTGCAGTCCACAGACTACTTTGAATGTGCCCCAAGGGGACCATCCCAGTCAAAGATCTGATACTGTTTCACGAGAAGTTCTGCCAGTCCAAAACGCCCAAAACTTTCAAAACCCAGCCTCTCAGTACAACTTGAGATCGAAGGGCAAAAAAACCACAGTTCAACAACAACAACAGAGCAAAGAACCGCAGGCGCAGGAGATGAGTTTGCCATACTTAAACACAACAGAACTTCCAAATTTCAAGCTTAAAGAAATTGTTTTGAATGTAGACAAGGATTTTAAAATCTACAACTATACAGACATTGTCATTGACCCACTCTTGGTTGAATTGTTAGCAAAGGGGAACACATTTGTTCCATCTAGAAGGGTCAACTTGGCAAAAATATTAATTGACTTAAAATTGTATGCCAGAAAGTTAAACTTGTCATTAATGTTTGGTGACAATGTAAACATACAGAGTAGCATCTTACATACATATAGTACATTTTGCCCTCCTCTTCATCCTACGTTGTTATTGTTTGAACAAATTTGTGAGTTGGACTTTTCCAACTCATCCAGTGTAAGATCTATCAACAAAAATTTCATCTCCCCCTAACATTTCTAGAGAACAACGTGACTTGTTACACTTAATCCAACAGGCTCCTGTTCGGATTATGTCACCAGACAAGGGTGGTGGCTTAGTAGTGATGTATACTCTCCACTACATTAATGAAATGGAAAAGATATTCAATAGCCCTACTCACCAGCTCGTATCACGTAATGAATTAAATCAAGCTTGATCTAAAATTAAATCACACTTATACGAGATGTTTTTGGAAGCCAGGATTACTTCTGACCTTTTTAAGTACCTTAGCATGTAAGCCCCTAGAACTCCTATTCTTTTTGGTGTTCCCAAATTACACAAAAACATTGGTAATCCACCAATGAGACTATTAGTAGTACACTTGGGTGAAATGGGTAGATGAAACCCTTAAAAAATATGTGACCCAGGAACAACAAATCTGTAAAGACTCTTGGTCATTTTTAGCTCAAATTAACAATTTGGACTATAGTCATTCTTTGAATTTTTTAACCATTGATGTCCAGGACCTTTACTCCTCAATCCCACATGATGAAGGGATTGAATGGTAACAATTTGGACTATAGTCATTCTTTGAATTTTTTAACCATTGATGTCCAGGACCTTTACTCCTCAATCCCACATGATGAAGGGATTGAACGGACCAGTAGGCTACTGAGGGCCAAGGAAGCACCATCAGAAGAAGTAAACCTATTAGAGGAAATGTTGGACATCATTCTGAACAACAATTTCATTACAATTAATAACAAATACTTCGTCCAAAAAACAGGAGTGGCAATGGGGTCCCTGTGTGGTGCTAGCTATGCAAATTTGGTTATGGCATCATGGGAGCATGAGTTTATCTTTAATAAACCTGATGTAAAGAAACAGATCCATTTTTACACTCGCTTCCTTGACGACGTCTTTATACTACTCAGTGGTAACAGGGATGATGCAATAACATTGGTAGATTATTTTAACAGTACAACTAGCTTCCTTTCTTTTACATTTGTCTTTGTCACAGACCAGATTTCTTACCTGGATGTTGATTTGAGTAAAGACGAAACAAAAAATTCATATGTTTCTAAAATCTATAGAAAACACACATATTCTAATTCTTTCCTCCATTATAGCAGCTGTCACCCTTGGCACCAGAAAAAATCTGTTGTCAAGGGACAACTTGTGAGAGCTGCACGTATAGTCACACTTGAGTCAGACTTTTTATACGAAAGTCAAAAACTGAAGGACATGTTTCTTAAAAGGGGTTACCCTGAGGACCTGATAGACATGATCTATGATGAAGTCACCACTAAGAGAGAACAAGGCCTTTACAGGCCAATTCTTAGTTTGTCTCTCAATAATATTGGAACAATTGATTCTAGTCGTCCTGACAAATATGAATACACAATTAGTCTGATTACCCCTTTTAGTAGTGATACTAAGGAGATAAAGTACATTCTATACAAAAATTGGGAAATAATTAGAAGAGATGCCCATATCGCTGACAGGTTTGAAAACAGCCCTCGAATTACATACAAGCGTGGTACCAACTTGAAAAGTTTATTAGAGGTCAACAAACCAGCTTTAAATTGGAAGTGTGGTATGTACAAATGCCAAATGTGCAATTATTGCAAGCACATGAGTACAGGCAAGGAGGTAATTATTAGAAACACTATTTACAAGACCTACTCTAGGTTTACTTGCCAGTCTAAATCTGTGGTCTATGTGGCCCAATGCTCAGGTTGTACCGCTTTCTGTATCAGTAAAACCGACCGTAAGTTGAAAGAACGTGTTTATGAGCACTTGTATAAAATCAGAAATCAAAGCTTAGAGAATGCTCTGGCAAGACACATACTGTCATATCCACACCATTCTTTCTTATTTAGAGCCATTGACTCAGTGTTTGATGACAATAGAGCTGGACCTACATCTTTATTATTGGAACAACTTGAAATGTGTTGGCAACTTCGTACTGGATTTTGTTTCAATCCGGGTTTGAATGAAGTAGTATCTTTGGCATGTATACTTAAACTTAGAAATTTGAGACGCTAGTACACCATAAATTTTATACACAACAGCCTTGTTACCTTTTAGAGAAAAGAAAGTGTAACATTAACAAGGTAATTATTAAATCTTAAAAACTATTAAAAAACTGAAAATTATAAAACAAAAATTTAAATTACAACTAAAATTAAAATTAAAATTACAGTTTCTTATTAGTGAAGTAGGACTTCGGTATATGTGTTGGTTTATGTAGTTAAGAATATTAAATTTAAACATAAACAAAAACAAATAACAACAAAATACTTTTAAACCTATGTTATCAGGCCTGCAATAGTATTATCTATTATTATTTTATTTATTTTTCTTACTTTTTCCAACTTTGTCTTTGCACTATTTGTTTTTCTAGACTCGACATGTCTACTGGTTAGTATTTAGGCGTTTAGTTGGTGTAATAGTAATGTGGCAACTGTTGGTTTCAGACTTCACCCAACTTCAGTGTTTGTTTCAGACTTTAATTAACTTTAGTTTTGCTAGCACTATTGTTAACAATGAAGTCTTTTATTTGTTCAATTATTTATTACTTATTTTGCTAGAAGAGGCAGAAATTTGTTGCAAATATATGTAACATGCATTTTGCATTTTAAATCACAACTTGTGCACCACAGTGAGCAATGTCTCTTTAAGTTACTTGAGTGTAACTTGTGTGGCTTACAACGCCCACTTTTTTATTTAGTATTTAAAGATGAAGTTTTTATGACATTTTTTTATCTGAAGAAGTCCTGCAAGTGAGCAGGACGAAAAGCGTTTTATTTTTATTGTTGGTTTGCAGTTTGTGTGTACTTTTCAGTACCTTGTGAGTGTTTGCTTCTGGATTAAACATCATTGGTTTGCTTACTACTCTCATTGCCTTCTTCACTAGTTCGTTGTCTTTACCTCCAGCAGTTTGTTAGTATGCAAGACACTGAGGAGCAGAATGAAAATCTGTTTCCCACAGGAAATCATTGTCTGTGTAGTTTTACAGTGTGTGCCAGAAGTGATTCCCTTTTTCTGCAGAATTTTCCCCTCTTTGAGATGGCGTGACTGTAGATTTGGTATATATAAGTTTGTGGTGCAGGGGGCTCCTCCCATCACATACTCCAGTATATTAATTTGCCACCCTTCTCTATTTCACGCATTAGGTTTCAGGTTTCAACATTTCTGAGGGTCAGGGTTTTACTGTTTTATGCTTCACAGTGGAACCTTCCTAACTGTAGTGTCTCTTCGATAAGAACAGAGTAGGTAGACTAAAAACAAATATACGATAAAAATGTAAGGATCAAAGTTATGAGATAAAAAAATAGTTATGAGGGTGTTTGAACTTTATGATCCGTAGTTTTTTTTGTAAAACATGGAGTTAAAAGCAATTAAAATTGAATTCTATATTTTAAAGGTGGAGGACTGAGGAGCAAGATGCAAAATAATGTACTCAGATTGCGCATTTCATAAGTATGTGAAAATAAATAAGGTTGGAGGCTTATAAGAAGGAAACAATGGGTAAAAAAATACTTTTATCAAGGAAGGAATGAAGTTGTATCCCCTTTGTTAAATTATAAAGTTAAAAGGAAGGATATAGGGAAAGTTTAAAAGTTAATATGTGTTAAAGTTTCTCAGAATTAAAAATATTTGCTCAAAATTTATGAAGAGAGTTATTTGGGTAGGAAAAAAAAATTAAAAAAAATAAACTTGCTGGTAAGAAAAGATTGAATACCAGTCAGCAAAAGAAGTAAAAGGTAAAGTATTTAAACTGTGAAATAAAGAGTTCACTGAGTTTTACTTCAACTTTGAAGAACAGCAACTGCGTTTGATAACATGTTTAAAAATCAGTATACAAAACAGATAATAAATCTTGAAATCTGAGTAGGAATAGTAAGATTCATTGGAAGGAAAGGAGAAAGAAATGAAGTTGAAAAACGCACACCTTTACTATTACTAAAATGGATTATGCAATTTAGGAAAATTATTGTATATTAGTTTGGATAAATGAATTGAAAAATCTGGAAATATTTTGAATAAAGACTGTGATATACATTAAACATACACATACATTATATAATTCACAAATCAATATATGCATGTTGCTTGTTCTAACTAGGTATCCAAGCTCATCAGACCATGTTCAAGCGTCATCTCTTGGGCTTCTTTATGTTATAACCTCAGGCTAGTAAGGGATAAGATTTTTTTTGCAGTTCAAGATCTGTTAACCACTCCTTTTGGAACGATGAAGGGTAGATCCTGAAATCTTTGTGATTTGTACTGGAATAAAGTTCTTGTTTATCCATTTGTTTTGCATATCCCTATATTTCCAGGTTTTTGGATTGTTGTTTTGAATTTGTTCTATCCAGCCAAGTTTATCTGTGAGCTGGTCCCTTTGTTTTGCATAATCTGATTCTATGACATTTTTTATAACTTTTATTCACAATGATGCTTCGGTTTAGTTCAGCATCATGTTGAAATTCATAGGTGCGTAGGTGTGTACTAGGCTAATGGCCCTGTGGTCTTTACATGCCTAGCCCATAGGATTACCCTGGCATCATGCCACCCAACCTTAGTTCCCAGTGCCCCTGTCAAGTAAAGCCACTGGAGTGATCCCTGGGGTGAATTTTCTATTTCCCATCCACTCAGCAAGATTTCTCTTGAAGAGGCCCAGTGAGGTGTTCTGCTTGACATGTATGGGAAGTCTATTCCATAGCATGGGCAGTCTCTGGGTTATGAACCTGTCCCTCCAGCATGTTCTGTTGATTGTGGTAATGAGGTTGAGGACTCTGGAGCGTGTGATGCAGAGGGATTGGGATTTCTTCAGATGTAGCACTTCTAACAGAGCTGGGTCAGACATGGCTTTATAAGTCAAGCAGAGATCACCTCTAAGTAGGCGATATGAGACAGAGAATAGTTGGAGTTTTTTTACTCTGTCCATATAGGACAAATGTTTAAGGCCTAGGATCCTCTTTGTGAATTGTGAAGTATTTTTGCGGCCTCTCCAGTAGTTGCAGGTGTCTAGTGAGGTGCATGCCAAATGGGTCATTGTACTCGATTAGCCTAATGAGGGAAGAGTAGAGGGTGACAAAGACCTCCTTCTTCCTGGATGCAAAACCCTTAGTAATGAGATGTGCCACATAGAAGGATTTTCTGACCACAGTGGCAATGTGGTGGTCAAAAGAGAGGTTGCTAGCAACCTGTGTTCCCAGATCTCTTATAACACTTTCTCTGCTCAGTGGACTACCATTGATGTGGTAATTCATGGGAATTGGGTTTTTCCCAAAGGGGATGACTACACATTTTTTGGCATTGAGCTTAAGGCCATGGTTCTGACACCAGTTGTTGGTCTCAGTGAGGCCTTTCTGTAGGATGTCAAAATCACTTGGGGGGTTAATTATAGCTCCCAACTTGCAATCCTCTGCGAACTTTGTCAGCCAGAGTCCCTTCGTGTTGGCCTGGACTTCAGACAAGTAGATACCAAACAGCAGAGGTCCCAGGACCGAACCCTGTGGGACTCCACTCATGACTGGTCGGCAGTCTGACTTGGAGTCAGCTGCTTTCACACTGTGGGTTCTACTTGTTAAAGGGATTTCTCTGTATAGCAGACATCTGTATAGCAAAACTGAGGCATGGTTTGGAACATGTTTGTTATAAATGTGATCTGAGAAATATGAGTTATTGGTAGCATGCTTGTTGATTAAAGTTTAGGGCAACACCTGTGTGCCCTTGAAGTGAAGGTGGGAAAGTATACATTTGACATATTAAAGATATAAAAAGGCTAAAACATAGATGGCTAGATTTAGTGCAGGGACGGCTTTACTGGCCTGAATGTACCCCTAAAGATTTCAAAAGGAAACAGTCACGGGGATTCAGAAACTATACATCACTAAAATATTAGTATATCCCAACATGACCATTTGTATTTATTCATTCGTCCATACTACAAAGGGCTTAAGGTATTACACAGTAAAGACTCTAGATTAGCTGGATATTTCTTGCAATTTTCATTCTGCTGGTAGGAGGATATTACATGTTAACAGATCCATGTTACATTCAAACATATATAGGCTGCAAATATCTCCATAGGTAGCATTGTGAGGTAGATTATGAAACTGCATCCAGTGACATTCTACGAGTCAAGGTCACTTATACTCTGAAAGAGCACCTGTACTTTTGCACAATCTCCCTCTGGGTGAAAGTCTCTTCTGGTGAGGTTCTTGTTCAGTAGTATCTTCAGGCTCGCTTGTTTGCTAGCTGACTTTTCTTTCACCAATTGTGAGTAGGAAAGATTGGACTTTGTATTAGTTTTTTTTTTGTATTTAGTGTTAATGATGTTGGTATTTCTCTATTACAGGGGACAGGCACTTTGAGCTGGCATTGTTTTTATTTTGTCTTTTATAATTTTTGTTTTGCAGTACATTGTTGAGAAACCAGTAGCCAACGTTTGTATAGACAATGCTGTGCATACTACCTTATTTAGCCCCTTACTGTACATCATGTATGTGAGCTTGTTTTTGGTGGTGGTCCTGCTGACTAGATTGCTATTATGGAATTGTGAGTTAACCACTCAAGCTCATTTATTAGCCAATGGTTTGAGGTCCTCATTAAACATCACATGTTTTTTGACAGGGTCAGGACAGCACCTCCCTACAAGAAACTAAACTAAAAGTATAAGGTATGAAAGAGTTCCATGGTGCAAAGGAATGAAGACTTGACTGGAAGTCAGATAACCCTGGATTGACTAAGGACATGGGAAGTAAAGCAACTGGCTTGGAAGGGTAGGAGTTAGTGGCTGTTGCAGGCTTGCCAATAATAAGGGGATGGAAGTAGCTTAATTTGCTGTGAGACTGCCAGCGAGCACAAGCCAGGTAAAGCCTTAAAACGCAACAATCAAACAGCTTAATCACAAGCTATTGCCAGATAAAGTTTATGCACCTAAGTACTAAGGCTACAAACAGCCAGATTTGTGGGACCTACATTAACAGGGCTGTTGCATGGTCCAACTCATTAGGCCATGCAAAGCACCCAATAACTGCATGAGTAATAGCCACTCACAATCAAATATCTTCAAAATTAGAATGAATAAATGTGTGAGGCTGATAATGGCCTTAGGGCTAGAAGGTATGGGAAAAAACATCATATGAAAACCAAGTGGGGTATCTATCTTGCACCACACCTAAAGCAGCTATGAGATACTTTTAATAATTCCAGCAGTAAGGAAAACGGAGAGGTTATTTATTCTGTTTCATTAAGGTCAATGGGAGGTTCTTGATATCTCAACAATCTGTGATGGTAGATGAGTAATAGCCTTTACCCCCCCCCCCCCACTTAGTAAGGAATTGTTTAGCTACTTCTATAGCTTCAATAATGACAATGCTATTTCCAGGAGAATCTGTTTCCTTGGATCCACAAAATATGTGGGACAGCAAGTGTTTAGTTACAGAGAGTCTTTAACATTGCTCTATAAAATACACAGGACAAACTGAAGATTCATGCCACTGGTGGCTTTTGTCTGCTTGCATTAAAAAACAGGAATCAGTTGTGGTCTCTTAAGTCAAGGATACAATAGTTCACTTATGCAGTAGGTTAGACTTTATTTTTATACCACTTGAGTGCCTTTGGTTCATTGTATGCAGCTGTGTTGATGAATGGAGTGGTTCAGATAAGACACTGGCAGAAATTGTACCTACAGGATTCAGAGAGATGAAGGAAGCTGCTTATGTTTTGAATGAACCTGCTTTGGTAAAGGTAGAAGGATTGGTGAACATATGTCTGGGCTGGGTTCAGGACTTTTTCCAACTTAAATTTCTTAATGAGAACACAAAAGAACTTCTCTGGGTGACTTGTAGAGATCAACTGAAGTCAAGTCTATGAAACCACGTCCAACTACCACTGATAATCCTTTCAGAATGCAAACTTATTCAAAGTGCAACTAAAGCTTTATCTAGGAGATTAATGCATCTGCTTTTGTACATCCAGGATAAATGCCACTGTTAACTTCAGCTTACATTATCATCAAACCATTTCTCCATTCAGAATCCTACACCTCATAATCAGTGTTCACCAATACCTGAATGGTTTTGCTAGCATCTCTCAGTTAATAACATTATTTTGTGACGATGCTCACCCCCAATCTCTATACTTCTAATATAAACCTTATAATAGCCATATATACAATTGCCTCTGAACCTGCTTTACCCCACCACCTCAACTAAAATATTAGCATTTTCTGTCCTACTAAGTTCATTCCCACACCTCCATTTCTTTAACTTTTTAAGCACTAATCACATGATCTGTTATATATCTGACAAACCCACTAATACATGGCTTCAAATGGTCAGTGTTCAACATCTAATAATGCATACGTATCTTTTATACTGTAATAATTGCTTCTGCTTTCATATATCCGCACGTGTAATTGTTAAAGTATATTATTTAATGTTTGGTCATGTATACTACAGACTGCCTGTTTAAAAATATCTGTAATACATTGGAACCTTTCTCCCCCAGCCTCCACTGAAAACATATTTTTGACTAAACTCAGTTAGACAAACCTGATAAACAAAAGAAAATAGTATAAAATAAAATAAAAATAATTAGTTTGGTAGTAAGGCAGCAGAAGTTTTGACTCACAAAATTGATAACCTTGAGGGGGAGATTGAAAAACATCTCCAGGATCAGAAAGTTATTATAACTTCTTATCTTAGCTGTAAATCCTGATATACCCACACCCAGAAGTCAGTTATTGTGATTATGAAATGACATTATCTTGGGAAGAAATTGCTTACCTTTCTTAAATAGTGGTCACTGAAGTGTTCCTTTGCATTTTTCCTTCTTTACTGATGTACAAAACATGAGTATGGGACTTACATTCTCACACCTGCACAGTATAAAACTGCAGTGCAGGAGAAGCAATAGAGAAGGAAATCTCTACAGGTGTTTTTTTTTTTTTTGTAGAGATTTTACAAGAGACGATCCAGAAACAGAAGGTAAAATCAGGTATGTTTCTGTTTCTTTATTTTTGAAAACATACCTGATTTTTCTTCTGTTTTGCTGTGTCACACATAATATTCCAATAGAAAGTCCAGCTGCTCAATGGCACTTCAGTGGTTCAACTTTATTCTATTGGTATATGATTAATTTACAACAGGCAGGTTGATTGGGCTGTCCAAGCATTATGCTTGGCTTTGTATGCAAGTGAGCTTCATTGTATAATATTAGTTTACCCTTTTTGAATATTGCCCCCGTTGTCATAGCAGCTATTTTATTACTATATTAATACTTATTTTTATCCTTATATATATCTGTCTATATATATTATACACACAACCAGACACGCACACACACACTCACACACACACACACACACACACACACACACACACACACACACACACACACACACACACACTAAATGACTGTAGGAGGGACTTGACTATACGTGTTTGGAAAGTATTCTATTCCTATCATTAAATTCATTGGAATGACGAAATACAACTATCACTCATGGGAAAAAAATAACACAGCTCTCCATAACTTGAACAGAAACAAGTCTCCTAGCAACAGTAATTTGCCAGTTCACCTACACAAACTGATACCACAAGAAGTAGTGACCAGTACTCATGAGTAGTTAACAACAAGTTGGCTGCATGCCAGAGACTAAAATTACTCTTCATTTAAACCATAGATTGAGTGGACTTACCACAGAAATATCATAATTATTCTCTGCTAACACAAATTCTAAAATATTGACCAAATTTCTCTTTTACTTTTATGCCATGTTAACCTAATTTCCTCTTTGCTGTATTTACCTCAAAATGTATTAATATTGCTTCTACCTTTAACCACTGGATTACTGACTGTTTTTATATTGTAAACCAATTGTTTCTTAGTTGTGTTTACCTATGTATAAAATTTTGCTTTTATTCATATACTGAGAAGATTTTCTTTAATTACCTCAAAAATGCTCTAAAAGGTAACTTCTACTTATTTAACCACTGGATTATTGATTGAGTTTTTTATTGTAAAATAATTGCTTCTTGGTTGTATTTTACCTATGTATATAATTCTACTTTATTCATGTAATGAGGAGCTTTTCTCCATTGGCCTCCACTGAAAATGGGCTCTGAATGGTCCAGTGGACTTTCCTGGTAAACATGATTGCAAATAGATAAATAAATGTGCTCAAGTGTCTGTGAAATGCACTTAGGATAGCCTCATGCTATATAATTCAGAGTGGTGCTTTACTAAAGTCTAGATGGAGAACTGGATTCATGAGTACATTGTTAAATGCCAGAGGTGTTGTATGCTTGAGGCCATAGACTTGAATAGGTATTGGGACTGCTCCTCTGTACGTAAAGTATTGGTCATTTTAACAAAATTTGTTTCTGAGTTATCTGATACTGCTGTTATGTCATCAACTTTTATTTTCTTAGTAGGAACTCCTGTGAAGCCCACTAAGTAACTTGGAGACTTGATACAGTTTGCTCAGCTTATTACCTACATTTCAGAGGGTCTATATCACCACATCGAATGGTGATAAGTTTGAACACTCTTTGTTCGAACCTAAAAGTCCAAAAACCCTAAACAGCAAACTCACGGAAACAGCATTTTTTTTCCCAGGAAAAAAAAAATTGCTGCTCCGTGAAAAAAAAAATCACAACTTTAAAACAAACTGAAGTGGAAGGCTTCACCCCCCGCACACCTTTCTACTTAAATATACCAACTCCGAGATCGCACTACAGTGGAGGAAATAGCAAAGCCCCGAAGGCGGCCCACCAATTTTCGATCGATGTTCCGTAACCTCGCGGTTTAGGACTTTCGGACTTTTCGGTTCGAACTTGTCACTATTCAATGTGGTGATATAGACCCCATTTCAGAACAATTTTGCTCAAAATTCAGAAGTACTCTCTGTCATAGGAGGCTTTAGGTAAAGATGCATGTTCATGGGAAACATAAAACAGACCTTAAGTTGAAAAGGTAAATTAGAATTAGAGCTGAAGAGAGATACACAAGTCAGGATTGGGATCTGTGCTTGTGGATGAAAATGTTTGTTTCAGGCCTCCATAACATTGGCTCACTTTTGTGTGTCACTGCTTTAACTATCTAGCCATCTGCTTCCACTGCAGAGTATCACTGAAAACCATAAATATATCCTGCTTCCTGCCTTTAGTAAGTATTTCCTTTTGCTTTTTGTACATTTATAGGTTCATAGGTAAGTACTAGGGAAACTGCCCTTATGGACCATTTTAAGCAAAGCCAATTTCCCTTTTTGCACTTGAAATAATCTATCCCATTTGGTTATAGATTGACCTTACCCATCCCATGGTGGATAATTATTTTTACCCTAATGAGAATAAGCTCATACCATAGATAATTTGAGAGGATATGCATGGAATAAAGCATTTAGGAGCTGCCTCTGTCCATTAGTAGTACAAGGGGAAGTGCTAGGATACATTTACCATTTCCCATCCATAAATATAAGTTGAATATAGATGGTGATGAACTATGTTTTCTGTGGATGAGATGTCTATTCCACAGCAGCAGTTTGCTCTTCAAGATATGCCTTTCTTTCCAAACAGTTCTATCAATGTTGTGGAAGAGGTTTAGATCCTAGACCAAGTATTTCTGATGCCATTTAACTTGCTGATGTGCAGTAATCCAACAGTAATGAGTTGGATGAGGCCTTGTATGCCAGATGCAGGTCATCGCTTAGCAGTCTGTAGGATACCAAGTGTAGTAACATGGCTTTGAGTCGGTGTATGTGGGCATGTTATTTTGGTTTTGCATCCTTTTTGTAAGGTATCTCTATGGGCATTCCAGTTGTTTCATGTGTCTGGATAGGTAAATGCCAAAGTGAGTATTATATTCAGTGACAGGCCTAATGAGGGCTGAGGAAAGGGAGACAATGACATCCTTGAATCTATACATACTCCCTTTGTTTATAAGCTGTGCAATATAAAAGGACTTTCTTACAACAGTGGACACATGTTGGTCAATAATTAGATCATTGTCCACATAAGCTCCCAAATCCCAAACAACTGGGTTAACTCTTAGGGACGTATTATCAATGTAGTAGTTCCCTGCTGTAGATGGCTTCTCAAAGGACACAATAATACATTTTTTAGCATTTTGTTTCAGTCCATAATTTTAGCACTAGTTATTTATTTGGGACAAACCTTCCTGCAGGATAGCTAAGTCATTTGGGGATTTAATCACTGCTCCTAGCTTACAGTCATGTACAAAATTAGTGAACCAGAGCCCTTTGGTATTGGCTTTTAGGTCAGAAAAGAGGATGCCAAACAGGAGATGTCCCAGCACAAGATCATGTTCTTATGAAGAAATCTTTGCTACAAATGTGTGTGTATATTTGCTCTTATAGTGACAGTTTCTTAGGAGTGTTTAATTGCTAATAGTTGTTTGATGGTCTGCAATGCTGCATAATGTCTGAACACATAGCTGTTCTATAGGATGACTGCTGAATATGTTATTACTATTACTATATGTTGGAATGTCTCTTTAAAACTCATTAAAGAGTTATTAAAGATGTTAATGCTACAAAAATGCTGCCTATTCAACTAAGTGCATTCTGTTATTTAAATATATTACTTGAACTGTTGTATTTTGCGGTGGTGGTGCTGCGGTAGCATTGTTGCCTCACAGTAAGATGCTGTCCGGTCCGATTCTCAGTTAGACCATCTTCTGCGTGGAGACATGTGTAAATGGGCGTACCTTCGTTGAAGGTTGTGCATCAGAGCTGGCAACTCGGCATGTAAAAATCTACTGCCAATCATTAGTGGACCGGAGGTCCGCTGTGGCAACCCCTAACCGGGAAAAGCCGAAAGACACAACAACACACAACAACAACTTGAACTGTTGTATTTTATATTTTTGTCATAAATATTCCACTTTTGCAGAAAGTATTTTTTCCTTCTGCATTGATGGGTAATAAGAAATATGGAAAGATTTATCTTCTATGCCTAGAATTTCTAAAATACATTATTGTACAGAGTTGTATCAATTAACCTGCATACATGCTTTATAGACCATATAACAGTAGCTATCTTATATTTACACCACACATTCCTGGACATTTATTTTCTGAATATAAACAGGTTTCATTGCTAAGTATAAAGAACCAGGTGTGACAAGGTGAGGTATTGCCAGATATGCCAGGAAAAGTAGGGCAGTGGATGTGTAACATATGCCAGCACAGCTAGCTGGAATTTTGTAAAGAATTATATGTCATTCGTATATCAAACTGTATCAAACTGATTTGTACAGATGCTTGTGTTGAAACATGTATTTGTAAAGCTGCTTGTGTTAAACATGTACCAACAGTGTGTCCTGCTGGACAGAAAAAGTAATATATATGCATTATTGTAACTGTTTAACTGTATATGTTTTAACAGAGGATACTGGAAGAGAAGAGGTTAACCTCAAACTTTGAAAATAATTTGATATTAAATTACCTGGCTTAGGGCATAAAGATTGTATCTTACAGTTCTCAATGAACCCAGAGCCAGAAACGCCTGTACTAGGAAGATTCCTGCATTGTATTTGGAGTGAATTAATTTCTACTCTGTAAGGGTGTATGTTTGGAATTGCTTTATGACTTCCAGGAGCTGCAGTAGATTTTAGCAAGGCCCTCTGTGTGTGTATTATTGACACATATGTTCTGAATCCTGATAGCTTCTAGCTAAGGAGGAAGCATCAGAACCAAAAGTCAGATGACCAGATGTATATTATATCATTCTGTAATCTATCACTAAGAATGATATTTTAATACTAGGTGAGACTAAAGTCTCATTATGCTCAGTTTATTTAACCTGACAAAGAAGGATCACTCACCTACTTCATCTTGCCTTGCTCTAGTAAGTAACCAGGGAATAATAATTCTTTAGATCAGTCAGGAAAATATACTGAGATTAGTAAAGTATTGTTTTCTGTAACTGTGTGAACCTGTCCACCTGTGTTATTTGTAATATTCCCTGCGACTAAAAATAGATATTTAGTATGTTCATGTTCTTTTAATATTTATTATTAAATATATTTAAACTTTTCATTGTGGCTGTTCTTTTAAAGAATATTTGAATCTCTGAGAGTACTTATATATGTTTGGTGACAGCTCTCGCCACTCCTGAAAGCCTTACCACATTGGCCAAACACTACCATTTGTATTAATATTAATTTCACTCAGTATAATTGGGTACCCTTGCCACAGCCTTGGAGCAGCTGGCTTTGGAGTGTCTGGTGGTGGTATAACTACCTTATATTCTCGGCAGAAGGGAGCATAGCTAGTAATTCTGTGCCAGCCTTTCCCAGGTGTGTGTGTGTGTGTGTGTGTGTGTGTGTGTGCGTGAAAATCAATAAAATCAAATCTCAAAGAGTCTGTGCGTCAGCTTATGGATCAGGGGCATGAAGCACTGGTTTCACAGAGAGGGTGCTGGAGGACTTGGCTTGAACACTTGGCTGAGGACCCAACCCTACAGCTGTGCCAGTGGGGAGCCTTATTGGAGATCTGGAGAGAGAGAGAGAGGACCCAGCCCCTGAACAGTCTGTGTTCCCTGTGTACTGTTAAGAGAAATTGTGCCTGATACAAAGAGCTACATCTGGAAATACTGAGTGTATCCATTCTTGTCCCAAGTGACTGCCCCTCTCCAGTGCCAGTGGTGAGGATTCAGGCTTTTTGATTACTGGCCCAGAGTGGGGATGTCACACCATACTATATTTGTTTTATTAATTTCATACCGAGAAGTAATAATGTTTTAGGAGACACACCTTGAAATTTCTCAAAAAATATTATTTGCCTTGCAGATATCTGCACCTAAACATTCAGCTGTTAATAAAAAAAAAAGCTTTATACTCTCTTAGCTAAAGGTGCATTATACCACATATCCTGTTGCAGGAATAGGTTCGTAGGTAGTTAATACCTTGCAGTTTAGGAGACCATTGAGAAGCCTAGCCCAATTTTCCAATTGCCCCAAGCTCTGTTTGGTTAAATGACTTGCTTATAGTCACTCAATATACAAGTGAAGGTTGAGGGAAGCAACTGTGTACCACAGGAAGCATATTCCCTGGGATTCACGAATGGTCTGTGCAAGAAGTTCTTGCATTGAGTGTTCTATGTCCATGTAGAGCAGCAGCGTGCCTTGCATATTCATGAAGGCATGCTGCTGAACTCTCTACATGGACACAATCTGTATACGAGCACAGGGGGTATGTCTGTGCAGTGCTCAGACGGTAAACATACCCCCTGTGCTCAGAAAGTGCCATACAGCACTTCTTAAGCCATACTGGCATAATATTAGAGCTTAGCTCTAATTTTATGCCAGTATTTCAGTGTCCATGGACACTGAAATGTAAATTAAAGCATTTCAGTGTCCGCGGACACTGAAATCAAGCATGGCACTAGGAAATCAATACAGAGGGTCTGTCACAGCCTACTTCATCTTGCCTTGCTCTAGTAAGTAACCAGGGAATAATAATTCTTTAGATCAGTCAGGAAAATATACTGAGATTAGTAAAGTATTGTTTTCTGTAACTGTGTGAACCTGTCCGCCTGTGTTATTTGTAATATTCCCTGCGACTAAAACTCTGGTGTTTATTGTAAATAGATATTTAGTATGTTCATGTTCTTTTAATATTTATTATTAAATATATTTAAACTTTTCATTGTGGCTGTTCTTTTAAAGAATATTTGAATCTCTGAGAGTACTTATATATGTTTGGTGACAGCTCTCGCCACTCCTGAAAGCCTTACCACATTGGCCAAACACTACCATTTGTATTAATATTAATTTCACTCAGTATAATTGGGTACCCTTGCCACAGCCTTGGAGCAGCTGGCTTTGGAGTGTCTGGTGGTGGTATAACTACCTTATATTCTCGGCAGAAGGGAGCATAGCTAGTAATTCTGTGCCAGCCTTTCCCAGGTGTGTGTGTGTGTGTGTGTGTGTGTGTGTGTGTGTGTGTGTGTGTGTGTGTGTGTGTGTGTGTGTGTGTGTGAAAATCAATAAAATCAAATCTCAAAGAGTCTGAGTGTCAGCTTATGGATCAGGGGCATGAAGCACTGGTTTCACAGAGAGGGTGCTGGAGAACTTGGCTTGAACACTTGGCTGAGGACCCAACCCTACAGCTGTGCCAGTGGGGAGCCTTATTGGAGATCTGGAGAGAGAGAGAGGGGACCCAGCCCCTGAACAGTCTGTGTTCCCTGTGTACTGTTAAGAGAAATTGTGCCTGATACAAAGAGCTACATCTGGAAATACTGAGTGTATCCATTCTTGTCCCAAGTGACTGCCCCTCTCCAGTGCCAGTGGTGAGGATTCAGGCTTTTTGATTACTGGCCCAGAGTGGGGATGTCACACCATGCTATATTTGTTTTATTAATTTCATACCGAGAAGTAATAATTTTTTAGGAGACACACCTTGAAATTTCTCAAAAAATATTATTTGCCTTGCAGTTATCTGCACCTAAACATTCAGCTGTTAATAAAAAAAAAGCTTTATACTCTCTTAGCTAAAGGTGCATTATACCACATATCCTGTTGCAGGAATAGGTTCATAGGTAGTTAATACCTTGCAGTTTAGGAGACAATTGAGAAGCCTAGCCCAATTTTCCAATTGCCCCAAGCTCTGTTTGGTTAAATGACTTGCTTATAGTCACTCAATATACAAGTGAAGGTTGAGGGAAGCAACTGTGTACCACAGGAAGCATATTCCCTGGGATTCATGAATGGTCTGTGCAAGAAGTTCTTGCATTGAGTGTTCTATGTCCATGTAGAGCAGCAGCGTGCCTTGCATATTCATGAAGGCATGCTGCTGAACTCTCTACATGGACACAATCTGTATACGAGCACAGGGGGTATGTCTGTGCAGTGCTCAGACGGTAAACACACCCCCCTGTGCTCAGAAAGTGCCATACAGCACTTCTTAAGCCATACTGGCATAATATTAGAGCTTAGCTCTAATTTTATGCCAGTATTTCAGTGTCCGTGGACACTGAAATGTAAATTAAAGCATTTCAGTGTCCGCGGACACTGAAATCAAGCATGGCACTAGGAAAGCAATACAGAGGGTCTGTCACAGCCTCTGTGTCACACCCTCCTCTATTGCTAAAGCACTGTATGGCACTTCTGCATCCTGCTGAAGCAGGAAATGTATGCAAATGCACACATAGGTTCATAGGTTCATATGTTGGTACTAGGCTATCAGCCCTAGGGCCTATACAAGCCTAGCCATAACAATTCTCTGGATATTTCTTTCCACAGTATTTACTTCCCTGGACCACTGTCTAGCAGGGTGACTGATGTGATCCCCGGGGTGAAATTCCTATCTCCAATCCAAACATCAAGGTTCCTTTTGAAGAAGGCCAAAGAAGTGCTCTACTTGACATGTATGGGCAGTCTATTCCAGAGTCTGGGGAGTCTCTGGGTCAGAAACCTATCCTTTCAGCATGTTTTGTTCATTGTGATGACAAGGTTTAGATCCATGGAGTGTGTGTCTCTGAGGGATTGGGACTTCTTTATGTAGCATGTCCAACAGCTCTGGGTTTGACATGGCCTTGTATGTTAAGCAGAAATTGCCTCTGAGTAGACGATATGCGACAGAGTATAGGTGGAGTTTTTTTTAGATTGTCAACATAGGGCATCTGCTTTAGGCCTGTGATTCTTCTAGTGAGGTATTCCTGTGGCCTTTCCAGTTGTTGCAGATATCTTGAGAGGTACATAGCAAATGGGGCGCTGAATTCTATAATGGGTCTAATGAGGAATGAATACAGTGGGACAATGACCTCCTTTTTTCTGGATGAAAAGCCCTTAGTGATGAGGTGTGCCACATAGAAGGATTTCCTGACTAATGTGGCGATGTGGTTATCGAAGGTGCGACCACTGTCCACCTGTGTCCCTAAGTCTCTTATCACACTTTTGGTGTTTTGTGTACTGCCACCTATGTGGTAATTCACGGGTACATATTTTTTCCCAAAGGGGATAACTATACATTTTTTGGCATTGAGCTTGAGCCCATGGCTCTGGCACCAAACATATGTTTCTGTAAGGCCCTTTTATAGAATATCCACAAAATCTGGGGATTCAGTAATGGCTCCCAGTTTGCAGTCATCTGTGAACTTTGTTAGCCAGAGTCCCTTAATGTTAGCCTGTACTTCAGAGAAGTAGATGCCAAACAAGAGCTGTCTCAGGACTGAACCCTGAGGTACTCTACTTGTCACTTGTCTGGAGCTGGATATGGAGTCGGCTACTTTTACAGCATGGGTTCTGTCAGTAAGCCAGTTGGCAACCCATCGAGTGACGTAGGGATTAATGCCCAGCTTAGTAAGTTTATTTATGATTCCAGAGTGGGGGATGGTATCAAAGGCCTTGGTGAGGTCCAGATAGGCTGTGTGGACCACCTTACCCTTGTCCATGGCTCTGGACAATGATGTGAAAAAGTCAATCAGGTTCAGGGGACAAGATTGGTCCTTCACAAACCCAAACTACATGGTGTCCAGTGTTTGATGACTGCCAATGTCTTTGTTTATAAGTTCCAAGATAATACATTCCATGGCCTTGCAGATCAGACTCGTCAAACTGATAGGGTGGTAGTTCCCAGGATCCAAGGTGTGTCCCCCCTTGTGGAGTGGGATAACTGTAGCTGTGTGCCACTCAGTGGGCATGAAGCCTGATGTGAGGTTATGATTAAACATGACACTTAGGTGAGGTGCCAGTTCATTTTGTAGTTCATGTAGTACACAGCCTGGGATGTTGTCTGGTCCATGGATGCATCTTTGCTTTGGAGAGTGCATTTTTTACCTCTGTGGATGTTGTTACCAGAATTTGGCAATCTTTTGGTATTGAGATGGGCCCTTTAGGGGGTGAGAGGGGGGGTGAAGTTTGCACTGAATCGATCTGCCAGGATATTTGCAATATCCTTGGGATCAGTATATTTAATGTCATTCTGTTGTAGCTCAGAGCAGATCTGAGCATTGCCATTTAGATTCTTGACATAGCTATAGAATGCCTTGTGGTTGTTTTTGGAATCTTTAGCAATTTTATTTTCATAACTAGCTTTGGAGAATTTTTTGAAGGATCTCAGCTTCTTACTGAGGCTGGTAGGGGAGTTTTTTGCATCCTGGGATTTTCCTCTTTTCTGCAACAGTTTCTTCCTTTTGTTGTAAAGTTTGTTTATGGCAAGGGAGCAACAGATTGGCTTCATTTTTTTGGAGGAGAGCATCTTGGTTCTATTGGGGATGGCACGATTCATGCATGAATGGATGTGCTCATATAGTGCCTTAGTGTAGGATTCAATAGTCAAACTTTCAGTTCCTGTCTGCATGAGTGTCATGAAGTTTGTCACTTCTGACTTGAGTAGCATGAAGTTGGCTTTGGAGAAGTTTTTTATGGAATTTTCTTACTGGGGGGATGGGGGTTAGATGTGGATGTCAAGGGTGATTAGCTTATGGTCAGACCTGACCAATGAGGGGGTGGCCATAGGTGTGGAACATCGATTTCCCATGTTGGTAATGACCAGGCCTAGGATATTGGAGCCCCTGGTGGGACTAAGGATTAGTTGATCCAGGGCATTGGAATTTATGAATTCCAAGAACCATTGGGCAAAGGTGTTGGTACATGAGTAGTTTTCCCAGCTAATGGCAGGGTAGTTGAAATCACCCAGTATTAGGGTGTTTGGTTGTATCTTAATATTTTCCAGTATATTTAGAAAGGTGTAGTGAGAATTTTGGGGCATGGTGGGGAATCTGTAGCAAGCTACAATTTGGATTGCAGTCTTACCTAGTGTTAGTTGCACCTGGAGAATTTCAGACACATTGTGTTGGGCAACTAGCCTGGTGTTGTGAATTTCCTTGGTGAATATAGGCACTACTCCACCTTTAGTGTTTCAGTCCTGGTTTGGTGGCCGAAAAGTGTGGTAAGAGTTGTAGCCTGGTATTGCAGGGGTGCCCTCTAGATCCTTGAACCAGGTCTCAGTTACTGCACCGATATCGATGTTCTCCATTTTTAGGAGTGCCTCGAGAGAGTGCATTTTCAGGTTTAGACTTCTAGCATTGAGTAGCATTAACTTCAGATTTTGCATGCTTGTACCTGTTACAGTGGTGGGGATAAATTCTCCCAAATGTACAGGAGCACAACCACAGCCCCACAAAATAAATAAAGTCCATACTGAACACGTCATGCATCAGCATGAAACACACAGAATCATGAAAGCCCAATCATTGCCATTATGTCACAAGCACAGTCCCAAGTAGTTGTCACAACACCCCAATACACACCCTTATAACCTACAAAAAAAAATAATATACCTGTGTTTTTAGTGCCCTAAGGGATGTTTAAGTGTAGCTAATTGGGTGTGTACATTACAGCTTAAACATCCCATAGGAGCTAAATAAAAATAGACACGTAAAATGTCCTGTCCAAGATAGTGTAGTGGTTATAATTGCAGCTTTATATGTATGCATTCATGGTTTAAGTCCCAAGACTGCCAGCATGTTTTATCATGTGAAAGTAGTGTTAAACTTATTTTAGTAAACTTAAATTATGTAGCAATTATTTTTTGTCAACCAGGGTAGTGTAGCAGTTCCAAAAGTGAGATGTCAGTGTAGAAAAGATGTGAAACCCCATGTAAACACACATACCCCATACAGTATAGTCACACAAGAATATAATGTAATGAAAGCACAGAGGGAGATGTCATGGAAGGTAAACGTAAAATTATAAATGTGTATGTAAATATTTATTTTATATTATACAATGACTGGCCATTAACATACAAAAATGAGTATGCTAATTGGCCAGCCCAAACAGAGTGCCCATTGCAAATACAAGAATATGCAAATGGAAAAAGGTCCAGATGCCTGGACTATTTCCATTTGTATATCTCCTGTTTTTTATTTTTAGTCTACAGAGATAGCAATGGGGAAATGATCTTGGTTGCTTTTTTTTGAACATAACTCGGTATGTGTTATGAGGTGAAGAACTCGTATAACATAGCAAGATATCATACAAAAATGCAGTGGAGATCTTCCTTTCAACAGGGAAAAGGAAGATCTCTGTTGCCTTTTAGTATATCTCACTATGTTATACGAGTTCATCAACTCGTATAAAATACCGAGTTATGTTAAAAAGGCAATTGAGATCTCACTATCTCCGTTGTTACCTCTGCACAGCACTGATGTACTGTGTAAGTGTGGGAACACGTCCCTTACGCATGTGCAGTACATCAGAAATGGCCCAGGATACCAGAAAACTGTAGAAGGGCAGCATGGAGGCATGATACAATGACATTAATTAAGAAAGGTAAGTATTGTTTTTCATAAATAATTTCATTGTATAATAGCAATAACCCATGGCTGGGTGTGGGCAATGCTGGGTTTACCCATAGCTGGCATTGTTTAGTTATGAGGGCATTGCCCTCATGACCAAACCACACCAACTGTGGTTAAATACAGCATTACCCACACCCAGCTGTGGGTTATTGCTTAAATATAACATTATACGTATGATATGCATAAATGTGCCTTAATCAGTTTGTATCTATCAGACCTTGTTCTGCCCAGCAACAAAATAGTCAGCCCTGCCAAGTCTCAAACACAGGACACTGCCCTCAACAATCACAGCAACATTCCACTACACAATCTGAGCTGTGAGAATTTGAAATGCTTTAATGAACATATCCTGCATTCAGGTCATTTAATATTAATTAAAAAAAAACAGCATTCCCAAGTGTTGAATCTATGACCCTGAACGTTATAGACAGAGTAATGTACCACTACACCAGCTGAGCTATAAAACTCAGTGCTGCTTTTTCAAACATATCATGCAATAGAGGCATACAACATTAGGTTGAAAGCTTCATGGAGCCTTTTGTGTGTTATATATAGACACACACACACACACACACACACACACACATATATATATATATATATATATATATATATATATATATATATATATATCTGTATATGTAAACTTACAGTCATAATATAGATATACATATATTAAATATAAAGGAAGGAAAAAAATATATATGTATGTATATAACATGCAGTGCAGTTATATCGCAGAACCATCCCTCTCAACCTATTAGTGAAAAGAACCTGTACAAAGACTGTAAAAGCGGGGGCACATATACGGACATATTTCAAAAATCGCTGTTACAAATGAAGATGTGTTACGGCAACAGTGTGTGTTTCAGCAGAGAATCACTGAAGGATATGATGATGGGAACTGAAATGTCATGTCATTTATTTACTGACATAAATCCTTGGATCATCACCGTGATTTACCAGATAATAGAAACAAATTGTGGAACTAAACAAAAGTATGGTCCAAACATTTGGACATTCTGTGGAAAATCTGGCAGTGGAGAGGTATGCGCAGAACCCCTTAATGCAATGAATGTGGACCAAACCTGACAAAGTGGGGACAAAGGCCTGAAAATAGGGACATGTCCAAAATACGTGAGTAGATTAGGTGCGAATGTTCATGTAGTAACAGTGTATGCCCTAACATATATCAACTGAAATATCACAATTCCAGGACTCAATTGCTTCTCATTAATTACTGACCTCAGTCCCCATATCATCCCATTGATGAGTTATGCATACATAACAGTTATGGGGACCAGACCAAAGATATTGGCCACACAACTGGACATCCTATGAATATGTGGACATAACACAACATTAGGGAAACTACACTGAGCTACCAAGGAATGTCCAGACTACAATCAGACTGACATAACACTACCCAGGTCCAGCTCTGGGGCTGTACACATGCATTAGCAAATATAAAAAGCAGTACAGGGATGTAATACTAGCAGGACACAGGCACTGGTGTGAAAGTGCATACCTTCAAACATGTACAGCACAGTCACAGCAGCGTACCAGTAAGCAAACTGAACACAACTGTACAATACTGTGTGAGCATCCATATACTGTTTGCTACTCACACATTACACCTAGATATACTGCCCCAATTCACAGTGTACTGGGAATCCTCAGGTGTTACATGACATTTCACAGTCAGCCCCTACACGCATACAGACCTGACAGACCACCATCAGCTGTAGCAGCATTTAGAGTCAGATGGGTAAAGGATGTATGGCACTCACAGCTGCTACTCTCCCTACCCAGCCTAAAAAACATATACACACAACACTGCTCCACAATCTTGGCAGTCTGTTCATAATGGCCTGACAGACATACTGTCATATGTGCAGATTTCCACAGAATTACCAGGGTGTGGACCCACAACCATGGCCACCGCTGCATACCATGGCTAGGAGTCTGCCAGGTCATTGTCATGCAAACTGGAGTGCAGTTGGTAATTAATGATATACCATACCTCTGTACCTTGTTGTGCAGGACATCTGGACAATGTATGGCATACGTATGGGACAGGGGCCGGAAAGACTGACATATCATACATAATGATGTTACAAACTGAAACAGTAGCTGCTGTTACACATGTTGTTGTAACATCACATCCCTGAAGGAAATGTTTTGTGGAACACCAATGGATGACAGTACTTACTGACTACAATCCTCACATTATCCTACCAACCCCACAAAAACAAATGTTGGTCGAGGAACAGACCAAGCATAATAGGCAAACATCTGGCCAGTCTGTGGACAAATGCCAGTTGAGAGCCATGTCTGAGGCATATCACTGTCAGATGTCAAGTCACCCAGAAAATGCATGTCCAGATAAATCCTGTCAATGTAGCAACCCCCCGCCATGTGTATAACAACACTAATGACATAAAAGCTGTACCAAACTCTGGAGCTTTGTCCTCCATGTTACTGGGCTGTCTCTACATGTCCTGTCCTGTGAGGTACTTCCACCTACTGTCTGTGAAGCTGTAGCCCCCACACCTTTGTAATGTTCCCTGCACAGGATAGGTAAATGGAAAAGGCACACATGAAGGGCATTCCATATGTTGGAACTAGCAGCTGTGTCCAGGCCCACAACACAATACTATGTGGGCACCTACATAGCTTTATGGCCTCAGCAATACCCGACAAGACAACATCAACCCTCTCAAGCTAGGCTGAATGCTTGTGGTGGAGAGCAGTAATACACAAATCACAGACTTGGTCCCTAGATTGGCCGCACATGCCAAATCAGGAGTATGCACCAACCTAGCATCAAGTCAGCCTTTGTCTAATCAAGCATATAAGGTCACAGGTGAAGCACTTTAAGGCTAACTGTGAGTACAAATTGGACACATCCACCAAGGAAAATCACAGGGGCATCTTCACATATGTCTGCAATCTCTAAGGCCACAAACCAACCCACCCTGTAATGGTGGCCAATCAGACCACATGCACACACAACATAGCTATAGGCAACCTGCCGCAGATAGGTTTAGGGCAAACATCATCCCCTGGCTCAGCAGCACTATAGCTGGATATGCCCAACACCCACACCCCTCCCCTTATCACCAATGAGCAGGTACATATTGTCTACTGAAAGGCAACAACTGTAAGTATCCATGGCACCTGATAACATCCCTGTCTGCATACTACATGAACTCAGGCATGTGCTCCCAGCTCCATTACACACCATAGTCACACCAAGCCTTGGCACCATCTGCACCACATCCACATGGAAGATGGCCAATGTCATCCCTCAACACAGACATGAATGAGGAGTACAGGAGTAGGAAATTAAGTAGCCCTCATTGGGAGAATATGACACCTCAGGGCCAGCAGTGCAATGCAAGCAGATACAGTGCTGATATGGTACAGAGGTATGGTGTGGTTGTGAGTAGTGGCTACTGGTATTCAATGTAGATGTGCAGGTTCTGTACATAAGGTTGCCATATGTATGAGGTCCTGTGATGTGTCTCTCTTGTTATGTCTCCTAGGTACAATGTCAAATCAGCAAAGGTCAACTTTCTTAACGGCTGTGACAAATATAATCTTAGAGGCCATACTACAGAACTATGACATAATATTTGGCAGGAGCCAGCAATATCTGCAGGAGAGGACTGACTTCTGAGATGACCTTGTCCACAGGGTAAATGATGTTGGCCCACACGCATTTACATACGAGCAGGTCTGGCATCGTGAAAGTGACCTCATACACCATCCCCAGCAAAGGGTTGCTGCAGTGGCCAGGGACAGCACAGCCACAGGTGTGGGCCTGGCCTTGCAGCCACACTGATAGCCACTGGGGAGCTCCATGGGTACCTTGGGGCACCCATCCCAGTACAACATCAGAATAAAGACCCCCCACACACATACTGGCAGATGGTTGGCACCCAGGCAATGGATGAGGAGTGTGCAGGTAAGGCCCCAGTGTAGATTACTAGACTAGTGTAGCAGATATACTTGTAAATGTAGAGTATCTATATGCATGTGTCAGGTCAGATTGCAACTGTGGATGGGGTTTTCTAATGCACAGATGTGCACATCTATGGTGAAGGACAGCAATTTGTGTAGTATTGGGGGTTGTACTGTAAATGTGCAGACATGCTGCATCCATCCTTTACCAATGCCACATGCGGGTCTGCTGACCATAATCCCCTCACACAACTACCTAAGTCCCTCCAGTCTGCATGTGGGATGGCAGCCTGCAGCTGGTGAGTATCCAGTACTGTTGTGGTTTGCCTATAGCCCAGGCATTTGAAGGCCATGCAATGCACCATGCACACAACTGTCACTCATAGACATATTGCTTTATGTGCATGTCCACTTGTGTTGAGGTCAACTGCATTGCATCACAGTGGTCACCACAAGGGCCTATCTGATGAGAATGTACAACTCAGTGCAAGACTTCTGGACAGAGGGCAATAAAATGGGTAGACAAATGGGGTAAGGTAGGGACATGTGTGAAACATTACTGGCTTATAGTGGATATAAACAGTGTACACACTCCTGTTAAGATGCTAGGTGTTTGTGATGTATATACAAATTGAGATCACAATATGTCAGTCCTCATCTTTTCCATACTGTAATGCAACCTATGACATGAACTATTCCATATACAAACAATAAATCTGTTGGCCACCATATATGGAGTATACAAACCTCACAATATGCTAGATGCATATGTGTGCATACCCTTCAAATAATATGTTATTGCAGCAGCTTGTGATTTACTGACGACATGCAGTCTGCTTGGGTACACACCAGCCATTAAGTAAAGGCACTCTGATTAACAGCAAATAACAGTCTGCTGTCCAAGTGGGATAATCATGACATTTGCTCAGTTGCCTGCAACAGCAACAGCCATGGCTTGCAGACAGTGTACAACGCAGCAAAGGGATCTCATATATGACAGCTATCAGTCAAGAATAGGGTATAACAACATTACCACAGCGTTGCATACACCTTGGAACACAGTGGAGACAGTTGTCAAAAGGTGGATTGAATATGGGACAACAGTGCTGTTGAAAAGAACCTGATGTCCTTCCAAAAATGATGACAACACGTCAAGTTCTGGTTAGGGAGGTTGCCAGGGGACATACAGCAACACCGAGGGAGTTGCACGAACCTCTTGCTAGTACTGGTGTTACTACCTGTGAGAACACTCTCCTGTATTCTGCATACGTCTGGCCTATGGAGTAGGCTCAGAAGATGGTAGCATTTCCACACAACAGAAACATCCAGAGGTGGATACAAATTGCTATGCAGCACATCACATCTCCCAAAGGCAGGTCCTCTCCTCACTGGTGTTGGAGAAGTAAATGTGCTCACTGGCATGTGTTAGCATGGTATCAAGGAAGTGGTGGAGTACCCTGGATGCAGATGCCTCTGAAACCCAGTAGGTCTTTGGAAAGGACCTGTAGCTATTATTGTTAGGGCGACACATAACTTATTATTCACTGGTATGGGTTCCCCTCTGTCAGTTCTAGCTCTGAGTTGAGGCAAGCACAGCTCAGTGATTTGCTGAAGTATGTCTCTGTCCACCTTGTAACACTCTACTATCTTCAGATCATGTAGCCCCTGGTAGGTTACCCTGGGTCTGTACACTCTTCTCCTCCTCATTGGTCTGTGGCAGTTGTCAGCATTATCCTCCTCTCCACCATTAGCCTCTAGCACATACTGATGGATCAAAGCAATGGCAGCCCCTAACATTTTCCAAGTTAAAATTCCCCTGCATGTATACACCAATAGTGCAGAGTTTGTGGGAAAAACTAGACTATAAGGTGTTTCCATACTTTATACTGTTGTGCTGCTGATGCTGCCTGTATGATTGGCTGACTATGATACATTCCAACTGCCAGCTATATTACTCATGGCTTTGCTTTGGCCACTGCGAGTGTTAGAGGCATTAGTGGTGATTTGTGCATGATTGCCTTTATTCTGTTGTTGCCCTTTTTGTAATTTATTTTTACTTGCATCTCCTCCCATTTACAGCTATGTGGCCACCTGCCAGCTGTGTTATATTTGCATGGCCCATTCTGAGTTGCAAGACTCCCATAGTAGTGATTTCTACTTCATTTCACCTTTATTTTGTGTTATTGCCCTTTATTATTTATTTTACATCTCCTTCCATTTTCAGCTCTGCAGCCACCTGCCAGCTGTATTATTTGCATGGCCCATTCTGAGTTGCAAGTATCCCATAGTTGTGATTTATACTTCATTACTCCTTAATTTTATCTTGCTGCCCCTTATTTTTTTATTTTACATGTCCTCCCATCTTTAGCTCTGCAGCCACTTGCCAGCTGTATTATATTTGCATGGCCCATTCTGAGTTGCAAGACTCCCATAGTAGTGATTTCTACGTCATTTCATCTTTATTCTGTGCTGTTGCCCTTTAATTTTATTTTATATAGGAAGGAGCTGGAATCTGCTACCTAGTGATATAACACTAACTACATCATTGCCACTCTTCAAACAAAAACTCAAAAATTACCTTCAAAGACACTGGCTATGTCCTTGTAGTAAACCTGACTAATCAACACCTATACCCTGTTTTTCTCCTCTTCTACCTTCTTCCTAACATTTAATAATTAGTCGTGTAACTAAGACTATCACTAAACCAAACTTTATTCAATGTATTGCTTAAATCCCTCAAGTCTGATGTAAATTATTGTACTTATCTCTTACCAGAGTGCATCTAGTCTCCTCTATAAGAAAGATTATGTTCTATGTTAACTTTCTGAAGTGTTACACTGTATCATATGTTTTTTAATCCTTTTTTACCATGTAATGATATATTTTCTATTTGTATACGTTTTTGTTTTGTTTTTTTGTTTGTTTTTGTTTGTATTTGTGTGGAGCTTTTCTCCCCGGGCCTCTACTGAAAATGGATATATATCCAGCTAGACTAGCCCGGTCAACAAATGTAAAATAAATAAAATAAATAAATAAATAATTATATGTCCTCCCATCTTCAGCTATGCAGCCACCTGCCTGCTATATTATATTTGCATGGCCCATTCTGAGTTGCATGTATCCCATTGTAGTGATTTCTACTTCATTTCTCCTTTATTTTATGCTGTTGCCCCTTATTTTTTATTTTACATGTCCTCCCAATTTCAGCTCTGCAGCCACCTGCCGGCTGTATTATCGAGTGCTTTCATTGGCCCATTTTGGGTTGCAGACTCCCATATTGCTGATTTGTACAGTGTTTTCCTTGTTCTGCTACTTCCTTTGTCTTTTCCTATATCTTTCCTCTTTGTGCCTGTAAGTAGTGTTAACAGCATGAAAAGTCCTCCCCTGGGTGTGAACACACTCCTCAGTTCATGGAATAAGAGTAAACAGCCTCAAACACACCCCCTCACTTAGCTGTGCTTAGTTAAGTTGACAACAGAGCTACAATGTGCTTACAGCAAGCATGACACACCCCTTTTTCATGTTCCTTGCTCCTCCTGCCTACACAATCATGTTAGAGCACCTACACTGTTAGGTGCAGTCTGACACTTAGAAAAATTCATGAGAAAGTTGTAATTCAGTATAAGTCCCCTCATTAACATACCCCACTGCCTTAGGCCCTAGTTACTGCACCAATCACGAGACTTCTCCCTTAGCAAACACTGTTCCCTGCCAAAGTTTACTTTCTGCATGCCACTGACTATAATGCAAAATGCAGAAAGTTGTATTAATGAGGTTCCCCCCCTCCCACTAGCGTACCAGTTCCTCTGCCTTCAATGGCCGAGTTGAACCAACAAAAATAAAAGTTTATTTGTTTATTTTTTTGACATGGTTTTGCATGCCAATGGCTATATATTTGGCCATCTGCATGCATAACCTGATTAATACATGCTTTCTCGAGTGCTGACTTGCCTCTGTTGTGTAATTTGCAGAAAAGTATTTGGTTAGTAACCGAATACATTTCTGCAACTTACACTGTTCCAGCATGGAGACATGCCACTTTGCTGGATCACTAATCCAGCTCATTTGCATGGTTTTCACCAGCAAATTAGCTGATTAGCATCCAGCACATCAAAACGGCATGTACCTGGATTACGAAGCATCTATTTTCCATGCAGGAGTGGCTACACTGTTCCTGCATGGAAAATACAGCTTTGTGAATCCCGGGGATTGTTTACAGCTCACAGCCTTAATCTTCTGTACTAAATGTCAAATTATAGTATGTATTATTTCACTTTTACATATGCTTACCTTTGCATGGGTTAAAATTGCAGACATTTTCAATAATATCATTTTATTTTGAGTGTCATAATATTATTATTAGTAGTAATAGCTGTAGTAGTAGTTGTAGTAATAGTAGTATTTGCAATAGTGGAAGTACTAACAGTAGGAGTAGCAGTAGTAGTTGTAGTACTAATAGTAGTAGTAGTAGCAGCAGTAGAAGTAGTAGTGCTAGTAGTGTAGCAGCAGTGCTACTACTAGTAGTAGCAGTAGTAGTAATAATAGCATTAGAAGCAGCAGCAATAGTAGTTGTAGTAGTACTAAGTTGTAGTATTGATACTAGTATTGCCAGTAGTAGTAGGAGCAGTAGGAGCTTTAATAGTTGCAGTAGGGGTAGTACTAGTAGTAGTAGTAGCAACAGTAGAAGTATTAGTGCTAGCAGTAGTATTTGTATATTTGTAGTAGTAGGAGCAGTAGTAGTTGTAGTAGTAGAAGTGGTAGTACAGCAGTCATAGTACTAGTAGCATTAGTATCAGTAGCAGCAGTAGTAGCTGTAGTAGTAGTTGCAGTAGTTGCACTAGTTTTAACAGCAGTAGTAGCAGTATAGTTGCAGTAATAGTATTAGAAGCAGCAGCAGTAGTAGTTGCAGTTGTACTGATTGTAGCTGTAGATGTATTAATACTAGTAGTAATACTAGTAGTTGTAGTAGTAGCAGTAGTACTAACTGTAGTAGTAGTTGCAGTAGTGGTAGTACTAGTAATAGTAGCAGTAGTAGATGCAGTACTACTAGTAGTAGTAGCAATAGTTGAAGTAGTAGTGCTAGTAGTATTTGTAGTAGTAAGAGCAGTAGTGGTTTTAGTAGTAGAAGTAGTAGTAGCAGCAGTCGTAGTACTAGTAGCAGTACTAGCAGCAGCAATAGTAGTTGTAGCAGTACTAGTAGCAGTTATACTAGTAGCAGAAGTAGCAGCTGTAGTAGTAGTTGCAGTAGTGGTGGTACTAGTAGTAGTAGCAGCAGTATCAGTAGTAGTACTACTGAAAGCAGTAGAAGCAGTAGTAGTTGTAGTAGTAGTATTAGTTGCAGTAGTGGTAGTACTAGTAGAAGTAGTAGTAGTAGTAGTAGTAGTAGTAGTACCAAAAGTAACAGTAGTAGAAGTTGTAGTAATAGTATTAAAAGCATCAGTAGTAGTGTTTATACTAGTACTAATAGCAGTTGTAGTTGTAGTACTACTAGTAATTGTAGTAGTGGCAGCAGTAGTAGCAGCAGCAGAAGTAGTAGTAGTATTTGTAGATGTAGTAGTTCTAATAGTAGTATCAGTAGTAGTTGTAGTGGTAGCAGTTGTAGTACTAGTAGTAATAGTAACAGTAGTAGTACTAATAGTAGTAGTAATGGTAGCAATATGTAGTAGTAATGGTGGTAGTAGCAGTAGCAGTAGTAGTAAATGCAGTAGATGCAGTACTGGTAGTAGTTGTAGTAGTAGTAAGTAGTACTAGTAGTAGCAGTAGTGTGTTGTAGTAGTAGTAGGAGGAAGAGTATTAGTAGTAGCTGCTGTAGTAGTAGTAGCAGTAGTAGCAGTAGAAGTAGTTGTAGTAGTAGTAGTAGTAGCAGTAGTAGTTGTAGTAGTAGCAGAAGTAGTAGTTATAGTAGTAAAAGTAGTTGCAGTAGTAGCAGTAGCATCGGTAGCTATAGTAGCAGCAGTATTAGGTGTATTAGTAATAGCAGCAGTAGTAGTACTAGTAGCAGTAGAGTAGTAGTTTTAGTAGTAGCAGTAGTAACAGCAGTAGTAGTACTAGTACTAGTAGTAGTCGCAGTAGTAGTGGCTTCAGTTGCTTCACTTCTCAAAGACACTCAAGTACCTCAAAAGACTTTAAACCTTATGCCCCTGTCTATGTTAATATATGTGCAATGAAAGATAATTTAATTGATTTTGTAGGCACACAGACTTTCACTTCTATACTTCTTAACTCATTATTTGTTGCCAAATCACAGAACTGACTGACTTTATATCATCCCATAGGCAGTGCATTCCCAAGTTGTTTGTTAGGCCAAATTTCATTACTGTTGATTAGACAACTTACAGCCAAATAAATGCACAAATAAATAAATAAATAAAATTACCAAATTGAGCAAAATGACTATGCATTGTTTCACCCTCACAGTATAATTGATTTAGCATATAATTCTAACTCCAGAATATACTTTAAAGAAATGATGCAAAGCCTTTTTTGCCTTAACTTATAACAATGAACCTTGTAGTTCTTATCAGAATTTTTACTTCTATCAGTACTGTATCAATACTAATATAACAAAAATCAGTGACATCACTAATTGTCATGTTTTTTTTTTTTTTTTAGGTTGTAAATTTTGGAACCAAAATATGCTAACCATCTTTAAATGTATAAATTGCCTGCATACCATAAGATAAAATGTCTAGATTTAAAAATGAAGTAATATAGACTTTCAAAAATGTATTGAATTGTAGAATAGGTTCAGGCAGGAAACAGAGAGAGAGCAACAGATACATAAATTGTGTTTTTAGTTCCTGAGTTCATATGGCGCTGGACTAAAAGGAGGCAAGAATATTAAGAAAGAATGAAGAAAAAAAATGGCTGCTTATAAGAAGTTATTCTCTAACAATGAAGTACCTAAACCTAGGAAACCGAATGTTTCTTTGAAGAAGGAGGGGAATACCTCTCAACTGTCCCTGATTTTCAGGGACGTCCCTGATTTTGACTCAAATTTTAGCTCTGTCCCTCTTACTCCCTCCTAAAACTAGTGACTTTTGGAGGAAAGGTGATGAATTACACTTAATGAATAATGACAATAATTAAGAGTTGTAGACTTATTTTACTTCAGAAAATGTGTATTAATTCATATGCTCTGATTCTGTCAATATTTCAAGTTAATAGCACTAATATTTTAAAAGTGTCCCTGATTGTCCCTGATTTTTTTTGTTACTTGTCCCTGATTCTGTTGAAATTTGTCCCCGATTGGTTGAGAGGTCCAGACAGACAGCTCATATGTATAGTTTAGGTTGACCAAATCAGCAGCAGTCAATCTTTTTGGCATCAGTACTGACATATATCAGTAATAATAATAATGATAATAATAACACTAATAATAATAATAGCAATAATAATAATACTACTAATAACAATAATAATAATAATAATTATAATAATAATAATAATAATAATAATGATGATGAAGAAGGCTATGTGTAAAGTTCTCAGAGGAATAAAGTTACATATACAGCACTTAATCACTAGGAAGATAATGTCTCCAGCCTAAGGAGAGGATTCTGACAGACATCCAGTATTGACACAGGCTTGAGAATTGTGAAAAGAACTAAATCAGGACAGCATCCCTGTCACCCTTTATACTACTCAGATGTGTCTTCTGTAGCTGTGACATTGTATATAGTTTTACAAATCTGTACTCACAATGAATTATTCACAGAAAGTATCCCTGCTTTGCCTGGATATCAGGTTTGAGGCACTGCTAAAAAGTGCCTTTTGTATCCACATCTGCAACTCAAATGGGACAAAGGTCACCCGCTCCAGGGACCTTAACCTGGCCTGCAACATAAATAGGACCTGCTGGAAAGACAGATATGTCTCTCAGAGGTTACCACTCCTCTGGAATAGGCTACCAATTCACATCAAACAAAGCCCATCTATGACCCTGTTTAAGCATAGCCTAGAAGACTGGATGGGAAGCCATAAATTCCTGCCGGAGATTTCACCTATGACTCTCCTATATATGGGCAGTTATTGTTAATTAAGGTCTTGAGTTTCAGAAAGATCCTTTATATTCGGTTTCTCTAGTATTATATTAACTGCACACGGCTAGGCTTATAAAAACCTATGTGTCAATAGCCCAGTAACCACCTCTGAACCTATGAACCATAAACATAACTACAAAGAACGGGAATTAAAAGGGATGGAAAAAAAATAGAGATTTGACAGTCAATGAATGTGGGTGAAATAGTTTTCAAGTCCTCAAAATTTAGTTCTCCAAAAGATGGGCATTGAGCCAGGCTTTATTATTAAAGTCAAGGCCCATATATAATTTCTTTTTTATACTATAGAGGCCTTTCTTTTAAATATAGTAGCAGCAAGTGCGTGCTAAATATACGTTTCTAGGAAATTTATTTTGTGCTGAAATTGTTAATACTGAAGGTATATGTTGGCAATCTCTGTTTCATTCTGAATCTATATCAGTCTGTTCTATCAGAATACATATATTGCAGCTCATTAAAGCTATTTAATGAAAGGGAGCCAAACAGAACTATAAATTAACTGGTAGCCTTTCTGGTACTGTATTTTCTGTAACACCAGTTTGTCATACTGACATCCACCCCCAAACTACACATCTGATTTATTAGCCTCTTGTAGATAAGAATCCCTGCAGTCTTGCTGAAATCATGTTACATTAATTCTACTCTACCATATTCTTCAGCTGTTTTCACATTCCGTCAATGAACTCCAGTGAAATTTCTTTCCTGTGAGTTTCCTCTGCAAATCCCAGCTAATGCAGATAGTAAGCTCCACTAAACTCTCAAGAGTTACATAGTCTGTTTTCTCTTTGTTTTAGTTAAAAACTGGAATCAATTGTTTAACTGTAGCTACACAAGCAGCACTGTGCTATGGCCTCTGCATACCATTTACTTATTCACCTTGTCTTCTGTCAGTATTTATCCTGAGGTACGACTGTCCTTTCTGACTTGGTTAAGCAACAGAAGTTTATGTATCTCTCTCTCTCTCTGTCTTTCTTTCTCTCTCTCTCTCTGTCTTTCTTTCTCTCTCTCTCTGTCTTTCTCTCTCTTTCTCTCTCCCTCTCTGTCTTTCTTTCTCTCTCTCCCTCTCTGTCTTTCTTTCTCTCTCTCTCTCTGTCTTTCTTTCTCTCTCTCTCTCTGTCTTTCTTTCTCTCTCTCTCTCTCTGTCTTTCTTTCTCTCTCTCTCTCTCCCTCTCTGTCTCTCTCTCTCTCTCTCTCTCTGTCTCTCTCTCTCTCTCTCTCCCTCTCTGTATTTCTTTCTCTCTCTCTCTCTCTTTCTTTCTCTCTCTCTCTTTCTCTCTGTTACTCTCTCCCTTTCATTCTTGTTGTCTTTCCCTTATCTCTCTATGCACTTTAGGGAAACTCAAAGATGTGCATATACACAGAGAGAAAGATGGGCAAAATGACTAACACTTATTGAAATGTACTTTTATATTATGTTCCATTATTGTACTTAAAAATTTGTTATTTTCTGTCTTAAATTCTTTGTGAATTGCTCCATTTACTTATTTATTTTAGTTAATTAATAAAGATGTCTTTACCTGTTTCACCTTTTGTTACACAATGAGAAAAATGTAATTAAAAAAAGTCATGGTATGCACTGGAAGACTGACATGTTTCTCTGCCCCTTTAATTACAGACAACTACTGTGACTTTGACTAAGATGCCATGTTAGAATTATAATTCAGAGCTATTGCAAGTCTTAAAAGAGCCAGCATCTGACCTTTTTTTGAATGTCCTAGTTGTATAGTAACCCATATTTTCATTTTATTTCTTTTCTTTTTCCATAAAAACTAATGTATTGTGAAGAGTTCATTAACATATAACAGTCTTATTAAAAAATGTTCTACCAAGCATCATAGCTCTATGCTTTAAATGACAGTAGATGTGTGTTTAGGTTTTCATCCTGTATTTTAGCTGCAGCTATGTTCTGTTTTCCTTTATGCTGATATTTTAGTAACAAAAATTACAGTATTATGAATCTTTGTCATTCGGTAATCTCATTTTGAAGTGACACAGATGCAAACAGGTTAGTTTTAAAATTATGCTTTCATTGCAGTAGGTTGCCAAACAAGTATTACATTTTAAAGTCATCATTGTGTAAATAAAAGAACTTTTATTTGAGTATCAGTTAATCCAACGTAGTGTGAGTGCCTCTATTCATTATTTATCAACGATTTCCTCAGAGTTTCATTATTTGCAAGCAGTGATCGAGTAACTAACTAGGCCCATGGAATGGTACTTGTTAGCTGTTTTCATCTATAAACCTCTGCTCTAAACTGCCAGAAGACTATGTTCATGCCTAATCAACATATAGTTTCTTCAAATAATTTTTCTTTGCATGTCAGTCTTGTGTTTCTATATTCCGTTTTATAACATAAAAACATGAGGTTGCTGCAAAGCAAGTGGAGTAGAAGTATTGATGCAGAGTTTAATACAATCCCATACTTAACATGTGTTACAACTGGTTCCCATTGCTTTTTATAATCCTGGTCATGCAAAACCTGACTTCTTTCCAGGTTAGAGAAAAAATAGATGTTCTTCGTCTCCCATTGCTGCAGTCCTTACATATGGGTATGCTGTCCACCACGCCACCCGGGCCACAGAAGGGCTAGAACCGTCGGGTCATCGGAGACACCATCAATGCGTGCCAATACCGTCTCGCAAGTCGCGCATGACCGTCGCCATAACCTCAGTCTTTCTTGTAAGCAAGTGCAGCATTTGCAAGTACCGTTCGTGCTTCTGGGTGTCGGTTTTAGGTTTTCAGACTCCCGGAGGAGTTAGCTAAGTACTTGGCACTGCTGGGGACACTTCATCTTTTTCAGTACTCAGGATGTCGAAAATGTTTAAAAACGCTGTGTTTGTTGCTTGTGGGAAACAGATTCCTCAAGGTTACTATTCACTATGCATTCCTTATTCCTTGCCTAGGGCCTGGAGCACGACGAGTGTCGCTGTCAGCTGAAGCTACTTCTTCTATTAGCGTCGGTAAAACAATAACCGGCTGGTGTGCTGTCTAGCGTTGTAATTACAACGTAAAATATCATGCCTCCGGTGACTGGTTTCCACTCACTTTTCAAGGAACGCAAGGAAAAGTCTTCACAGTCCAAACAGGGATGAGTCAGTTGTAGTGACGCCGGGTTCTGTAGCGACTCCGCAGCTACTTCCTACCTGAGTCTCAAGGGGCCTACCTTACTCTCAAGGGGAGCCTTTGTTAAGTAAGGATGCTGGGGGCCCTGTATATGTGGGTGGGGTCTAATGCTAATCTTCCCTGCTTTGGCTCCCTTAGCTAGGGGTTCCAGCTTCTCTGCATATCTGGGTATCAAAATTCTAAGTGAGCCAATTGAAGTAGCCTTTAGTCCCTCAGGGTCCAGCTCTGAATGTAACATTTTTCAGGATTTGGATTTGATGATTACTTAAGTTGGTTCTATGCCTTTGCGGTGTGAGGGTGGAGTTGGAGACAGAGTTCCAGGGTGGTTGCTACTAGAGTTCAATCAATTGGCTGTGTTAGATTCTTAAGATCAGACCTTGTATTGCATGTTGGAGGCTGTGTGGATGCTCCCCCTCAATCTGATGTTGCCAAGGTCCTCCCTTAGAATTTCTTTTGAAAATCTCCCATTCTTCCACTAAGTCTATACGAACCAATTAAGGACTTTTGATTCTCTAGCCCCTAAGTTCCATTAGAATTGGCCTGGCTTCCATGGCATTTCCCCTCTGCTAGATTCCTGTACTAGATGTTGTTGGGGATGTATTTTCTGATTCTGGGAGGCTTCCTCTCAGGGCCCTGTGCTTCCTGGTCTTTGAGTTCTGCTAGAGCAGTACTTGGGAGGCAGTTGATCCCTATCAGGAAACAACTATTACAGCTGACCCGTGTCTTCTTAGGCCCCCAAGGCCCCTTGGCAGTTCCTCTAGATGCTGGGACTTTTCAAAGGAATTGTGGGTTGGCTACTTTGAATAAATGGGTATTAGACACATAATGACCCAGCTCTGAGAACAAATTTTATTTTCACCGTTGCTCCTTTCATCAGTATGCGGATGTGCCTCATCAGCAAGACTGGGCTTACAGATGCAAAGTTCTTCTCTGCTTCAGTTGGGAGCAATGAGAGTACCTTCTGCAGAAAAAGGCATCTTTTTTATTCCGTCTTTCTTAGTGCCAAGAAGGGAAATACTTGAGAGACCAAGTCTTCTTGTGTCCTGGCTGCTTACCTTTCAGGAAATTCCAAAATTCAAGATATTATGACTGGCAGTGCCTATGCTGGGCATCTGATGTTCTCTTGAGGTCCTCTGGATCTCAAGAGGCTATCTTCAATGAAGGATCAAGTCCAGTCAGAGGAAATTCCTGAGACCTTTTACAGCCACCTGCATTATCAGTTTCTCTACCGTTTTCCTTTGAAGCATCTTCTACCCTTGGTATTCACAAAAGTCTAAGGGGATGGGATAACTTCTCAGACTAACAGGAATCAGGAATTTATTTTTATCTGGACGACTGTTTGATTTACAAAACCTCTTGTGCTGGGAGGGCAGGGTCACGCATCTGCAGACTGTAATGACAGTTCGTGTTCAGCTAGGGGATTCCTTGAGCGCAGGCAGTCCAGTCTAGTACCTCACTGGGCCTTTTCAAAAGTGGTGTGAGACTGAATACAGCTGTGGCATTTGGGTATTGGGACAAATAAAAGAAATCAAATTCTATGCTTCCAACATCTATCCAGTATGAGCTGACTGCAATCATGGTCCTTCAAACAAAGGTTTATGGCATCTTACCATTCTTTCACTTCCTGATGCCAAACTGGGAGCAATTTCTTTCTGGAGAAGCGTTTGGAGATAACACAACCACAATCTGGACACTGTCATTGGATTCTACCTTGCATTCGACTAAGAATTTCCATCTGAATTACAGGAATGTCATAAACAAGGGGGTCTCTCCATCCCAAACCAAGTTAAAAGTCAGATAGCTGGATATCACATACCGGAGTCGGCCTTGCAGCTCTGTTTCAGAAATTGATTCAAGACCTTTCATGAAGAGCTGCACTTCACTTTGCATATCAACATGACAAAGTGCTGGCAGTTTGGTTTGCTTTGGAAGTTCAGAGCTTACTTCAGCAAGTTGGTGTTGATTCCGAACGAAATCTTCAACGGTACTGTTCTCAGTCAACACAAAAGGGAGGCTTCTCTTACCTCTGCAGACAAGCAATGCGTATGGGCTTCTTATAATCAACTTCTGTCTTGAACACAGTTTCTGCCAAGAGCACAAATTCTTTAGCAGATGTTCTGAGCAGACAGTCCACAGATCCTCACGGAAGATGGTATTTTTTTCCAGGAGACAAAATACAGTGGCCTACCTTGGGAACTCGAGACATAGATCTATTCGACTGCTCCTCTGAATTTCCAACTGCCACTGTTTTGCACAAAGCACAGAATCCAAACGACAAACCTTCAAGTGCTATCCTTCCGGTTGGAGCAACCTTCGTAAATGCTGCTTTGCTCAAACTTCCAACAAGCTGTTGAAAGTCAGGAGGACAAACCCCTAATGATCCTTATAGCACGGATTGGTGGACGTCAGCATTCAAACGCCTCTATGCATTCAGAAAGATTCATGGGAGGCCTTGGCCATTACCACAGATTCCTCACATATTGTCTCAGGAACCAGATCATTTCTCAATGTTGACTCACAGAATGGCTACACCTGACAACCACTTGCATTCTGTTTTGAGAGAAGGATGACCTTCCTAGAGCCTCAACATAAGTTTTGGATGTTGAAATTGATGCTGGTGCGTCCTAGTATAAAGTTTATGCTGGTAGCAAATGGAAGAGATTTTTCTTTGGAGTTCAGCTAAGGCTTTTGCAACAGTTCAAATGCCTTATGTACACTGCAATATTTGAACTCTTTATTGGAGCAACGTTTCTGCTTCTCTTCCTGTAAGTGCATGCTGCAGATATTTCTGCTCACTTCTCGAGCTTTATTTTCACATCCATTGGTTAAACAATGGTTTTAGAGGAAAGAGCATAAGAGGGACGGAGCTCTACTTAATGGATGGATCTCCTCAGGCATTTTTGGAGAAGCTGATGGCTTATCCTTTTTGATAGAGCAGCTACAGCTGGTGCATGGCTTGTCTTGGAACTGTGCTTTTTTTTATTATGTGTTACAAAAGCTCCAAGGGTATCTGAATTACAGGCCCTCATTTCAGTGGAACCTTTTGAAATGCTTTCACCTTGACAGAGTTTTTAGAGCATTGCAATCCCTGCTTTCTTAACACAAAAACCTCAAGATGATCCTTATGAGTCCAAGGTACCTCAGATTCTGCTTATAAATTCTGTTGAAATGAGGGAAAAGTTTTGCATTCTTTGCCATTACTCACTATTTCCTCACTATTGTTGCATTTTCACAAGGTATTTTCAATCTCAAGGTGCCTTTGTTCATTTGCTTTTGAGACTTTTCATGAGGGAGAAGGATCTCGAAACAGACTATTTCAAGTTGATTGGCCATTATTGCTTTTGTTACTCTCATGTAGCTTTATGTTCCAATTAGGATCAGGCCTCATTCTACTGGGGCTAACTATTTTATTTTTTTTTTGAGAGGAGTAGCTACTAAATTGCAATTAGAGGCAGCTTTATACTTTTCTGTACATGCCTTTGCAATATTTTACCATTTTATTCTTTATCACTATACTAGGCTGGGTTTTTTAAGTCAATCTTGCAGAATTGCGTTAGCCTTACGGGGATGTGCTGTTAATTGGCAGCCAGCCTCCTTTTTTCCGTTGCTTTCCTGGGATTCTACCCATGTGCAGCCTCCTTTGAACCTTCGAAGGGCTTATAGTTGGGTAGGTACCTACCATAAGATACAGGCCCTTGGGATCTCCATTTGCTGATCTACCCCTGAATCTTCCCCTTTTCATGTTTTAGTTTGGGGTTTGGGTGGTGTTTTGTATTCGAGTTCTCATGCAAGAAGACTGAGGGAGTTATGGCGTGGGTGGCCGCATTTGTACTGTACGTACTGATGTCATTACCGGGCGCTTTTGCATTCTTTTGATTCTAAGGGCTGGCCAAGGGGCCGATGGTGGACAGCGGAGTACACCCTATCTTAAGGACTGCAGCAATTAAGATCTCGAACATCAGATTTTGAGGTGCGTACAGCACTGTACTTTTCAGTCACATACACATTAAGTTAAAAAAAATGGGATTAAGTAAATAATAAATGACAATTCTTTTTAAATATCTTTATTAAACATGACATTTAAAAAAGTAACATTGGTATACATACAGTAATAGAAGAAATAACTTAGCAACAGTTCCTTTATTATTTTCATGCAATATAGAATATTTGTTTTCTTTTTGACAATTTTTATCCACTGCAACATAATATGAATTTCTCAGTTACTGCATTCTCTTAATTGCCATTCGTCCTCCTGACCATTACTCTGCATGTAATGTTCTCACAGGTTCCATTTATTTTTTGTGATTTGTTCCTCCCATTTTCTAGGGACACCACCACCAGTTATTTTACCTTGTCACCAGTATAAACAGCAGTGGGTTAGCTTAGATTTTTATTTCAATTTTCTAGTAACTGCGTTTTTGGCAGCCAATAGCATTAAACTTAGTAAGACCTTACTATGTCTAGGCAATTCAGATCCTATATCCCAGCTCCATATATCATCTCCTTAGTTACAATAATTTGTTCCCCCAACATTTCTGACAAAGAGCTTAGTTCATAGTTCATAGATTAGTACTAGGCTAACTGCTCTTGTGAGCCATTTGTTTAAGCCTAGCCAATTATCCCTTGTGAGACTCAAACCCTGCACCTTGTGTTTGTAAGGCAAACACATTAACCATTAGGCCACCCTCCCAACCCTTACTTAGAAAGTAAGTTTTAAAATCTACCAAGTTGCTCCCCACCTCATCCAAAAAAAAATGTTTCTAATTATTTTTTTCCTATCACTCAGTAAGTTTTAAAATCTACCAACAAGTTGCACCCCACCTCATCCCAAAAAAACATGTTTACAATTACTTCTCTCTTTCTTATCACACCTCCATCATTTGTAAGGCAAACACCTTAACCATTAGGCCACCTTCCCAACCCTTACTTAGAAAGTAAGTTTTAAAATCTACCAAGTTGCTCCCCACCTCATCCAAAAAAAATGTTTCTAATTATTTTTTTCCTATCACTCAGTAAGTTTTAAAATCTACCAACAAGTTACACCCCAGCCTATCCCAAAAAAACATGTTTCCAATTACTTCTCTCTTTCTTATCACACCTCCATCATTTGTTGTCTAGCTGAATAAATACCAGTTTCTGAAACCAGAATTCAAGAAGTTGTAATATTGTCATCATAGAGGTTCTTCATGTACATTTATAATACTGTAACCCCTGACTAAGTCATTGGAGTCGGCTGCTGGAGGAGTGGGATTGATCCAGGTTGTGGGACCTAAATTTTTCAGTGACCTTTCAGACAAGATACTGCTACCAGTGAGTCTCTGACATTGACAATAACCATGTAGAACAAGAGAAACATAAATACTTTTGCCTCCTTCTAGATCCTTTTGTCAATTTTAAGTCCCAAACCGAAAAGCTTGCAGACATTTTAGGCAAATAAAAGCTTGGTACATGCAACCTCATACAGTCATACCAAAACACTCTAATCCCCTGGCATGAAAATGCACTAGCCTTAATCTCTTTAAATTATAGTCAAATTACAAAACTACTTCAACGGCAACAAATAAAATTAGCTTGTTTATTCAGCTTGCTCTCAAATCCTAAAATTACTATAGTTCCCTCTTGAAGGCTAATTAGTTGAATATCTTAAGCCTCTCTTCTCCTTGCCTCCTCAGATTCAAACCCTTTTGTAACAATTAATGTGCAGCTCTCAAAAATAAGTTAATAATAAGATCTTTCCCGTTTGACTTTCACAACAACATAGCCTCTTTTTCTGTGTCTATAGAGAAAACCGTTTTGAAAGAAAAGTTTTTCTAACTTAATTCCAGGCAATTGTAATCATGTACCACGTGATAGTCATGAAGAAACTATTTATTCACAGCTGTAGCCCTTATTTTTTGCCCATCTGAAGGACATCTGTGCTTCTATTTGCTTCTTGGATATGAGCTATTATAGCTTGCCACTATACATATATTATTAAGCCTATGGAATTAAAACCTGTCCTTGTATGCACTCTTGCTTGAAAATATAAAAGTCTGTATTCCACATGTTGATTGAAAACACAAACATATGCATTCATGCTCTTCAGAATTTAAAACGAAATAAGGAGAAATTTGAATTTGAGTATAACAGCATTTTGGAAACAGTTTGCAAAATCTAATTTAACCTGTTGTAATAATTAAAATAACCTGCAATAAAACTGTAAAATGTATTATCAGCAAATACCCTTGCTATAAAATGTACTTCTATAGATAACAAGCAAATCAAAATGCATTCTTCAAACTGAATATAACTATGCATGTACTACAGTCATGACTGAAACTAATCCTTGGACAAGTATGCCCTCCCAAGTAATTAGGCAAATAAATCAAACATAAATAAATAAACAGGCAAACAAATATATAATTAATTATGTGAAGGCTGTGCACAGGCCCAGCAATCAAGGAACCTCAATCCTCACCACTAACACCAGTGAGGGGCATCCACATAAGGGAGGATAACAAATACACACACAGTAAAGTGCAATTTCCCTTATGAGCACACAGAGATCACAGTCAGTCTGGGGCTGGTTTCTCCCATTCTCTCCAGATCCCCAATAAGACTCCCCACTAGCAGAGCTATAGGGTCCAGATCTCAGTCTAGTGGGCAAGCTAAAACCTCCATCACCCTCTCTGTCCAACCAGTACTTTGTGTCCCTGCCCAAGTAGCTGACACACACACACCACACACATACACACACACACACACACACACACACACACACACACACACACACACACACACACACACACACACACACACACACTTTGAGATAAGAGTTATAAACAAGCACACAGACACTCCTGGGGAAGGCTGGCACAAGTTCTCCAGCTGTGCCCCTTTTACCCAGACTATACATTGGAAATCACTGCCACCACCCACTAATATTTATCAGCTACTAAAAAGACCCTTATCAAAGGGTATCCAATTCTACTGTGCAATATAATTATCCAAATGGTAGGTGCAACTGAACAGCAAGGCTTATTTGGAGTGGCTTTGTACAGTATCACTATATATATATGCAATGCACTCTAGAGCTTAAATTATCTCTACACAAAACAGCCACAGTTGAAAGGTTTAAAAATATTTAATAATAAATAATAAAAACACAAGACAATACTTCTTTCTACACAGTGCTAGTCAAGAGTTCAGATACAGGAAAATGTATAAAATAATACAGTAGAATAGTTCTGACATCAATACAGAAACAATTGTCTAATCTTCCTATTTCCTAGCTATTTCTAAAAGAGACACTAAAGTCTAATATCCGACTTACATAAAGAACACGGGCAGATACTGGTGAGCTGGATGTTCTCAAGACAAATGCAAAATGTCCTGAGTCTCTCTGTCCTTAAATTGATAACACAGTACTACTGACTCATTTCAGATTACATCATTTCTCTCTGGTTCCCAGGCTAATAGAAACCCAGAGTGTAACAGCCCTTTTGATCTTGAACCTGGTCAAGAAGCTACAGCAATAAAATACATTATATATCCAAATTCTAACAATTAACTCTGGTCTCCAAATAATAGCAAGAATTTCTTCATCCAGACATCCCGACTCTGAGTTTGAGATCAAAGAATTATACAATGCTTGATTTATCAGCTTTCCTCCAGCAGAATGCAATGTGGTTACATTTTTGAAGTTCAACATTTAACAAAGAGAACAAGCATGTGGCTTACATTAATATTTACAAATGACAGAATTATCTACAAAATCCTATCTAGGTAGGCTGGCAGCCTTCACATATCTTCACAAATTAATTAATTAATTCATTCATTAATTCATTAATTAATTAATGTAATTATTAATAAAGACACCTGCACCACTAGTGCATACTTCTCTTTGGAAGCAATTTATATTATAGGACTTTTAAGTCAGTATTCAAGTACAGTGAATTAGTTTAACTAGAATCATCATTAACACCCTTTTCACATTTTCTGCATGAAGCTGGGATGTTGTGTCAACTCTCACCATCTGACTTGACTCAGTCTCTTACCTTCCTTGACAATCATGCCTGACTGTCACAGGTCTTTACTCACACACTTCACCCATCTCTTTGCTTGATGCTCTTATTTCCACTGCCTTCTTCCTGTTTATCCAAAATCTTCTTCACCAGCTTGTCTTCTGGTTTCCTAGGCTCGTGTCCAAACTAACATAATCTGTTCCCTTTGATCTTTTCTACAATTGCAATTACTCAGGCTTCTGCTCTAATGTCCTCATTTCTTAGTCTGTTCCTTATTGAACATTGTACCTCCCATCTCAGGCTTCATCTCCATCACACCTAGCTTTCTCAAAAGCTCTGGCTTCACTGCTCAGGTTTCTCTGTCATACAGTGATATTGGTCACATCAATGCTTTCTACCCATTATTTTTCAGTTTCTGTGACATTCAGCTAGCACACACCACCCCTGGTACTTTGAGCCAGTTGGTTACAGTCCCTCAGAATCTACTTTTGTCCTCTTCTTTTAGACTTCCCTTCTTTTCAGCCACCCTATCAGATACAGTTCCATTTGCTGCCATGGAAGCTGCCTTGTCTGTACTCAGTTTTATCTGATGTGCTTTTTCAGATTTGCATTCTGTTCCTCTATCTTTTGCTGAAGTTCTTCTTCAGAGTCTGCTTGCAATGCTACATCATCTGCATACAGCAGCTTTCTTAATTTGATCCCTCAAACCTCTTTGTTAATATAGTCCATCACCAATATGAACAGCAGTGAGCTCAGAGCTGAACCCTTATGCACATCCACTGCCTCTGCAACCCCTCTATTAGTCCAAACACTGTTCCTACTTGTGTCACTGGTTCCCAGTACTTAGTCTACACTAATTTTGCCAATATTTCCAGGACCTTGAACCATCACAGGATTGTCCAAATTAGCTTTATTGGGAGGTTGTCATATGCTTACTTCATGTCAAGGAATGTGCAACTGGACTATTTCCTCATCACTAGCTTCTTCTCAACTATTTGTTTCACTGCAAACATCAAGTCAGTGGTGCTTTACCTTGATCTGAATCCAAACTGCTCATCTACCATCTTACTTTCTCCAATTCTGCATATGTGTTTACCAATCACCATGTCTAACAATTTCATTCAGTGTGGCCTCTATACTGTCCACAGCTGTGAAAATCCCTATTGTTCTTCTACACTGGCACTAGAATGCTTATTTTTTTAGTCATCTGGGATACATCTTTCTCTACATACTGCTATGAGTACCCTATGAAGCCATTTCTCCCATAACTTACCCAGCATCTTGATCATATCTGCCTTGACTTCATCAGAGCCTACTCCTACGCTCTCTGATGACATTAGTACCATGTTAGACCACTGTTTGCAGCTGATTGTGCTCCTCAGTGATTTATGTTGTAGGCCGACTGTTTCACTACAGATGATTTTTCAATTGTTGATTCTACCTCAATGCCCTTTCCTTACTAGGATGAAGTCTACATGAGTTGCATGCTGGCCGCTGTTGTATGTGATCTGAGTGTCTCTCTTGCTGAAAATATATTGGCCACCATCAAGCCATTTGTCATACAGAAGTGCAGAAAGCACTCTCTTTCTTTATCCCTATTGCCTTGTCCATGTGAACCCAGGCAATCCTCATATCCTGTTCTATCTGTCCAAATATGAGCATTTAGGTCCTCTATTATCAACACCTACTCATGTTGTCTTGCTTTATCTAGTAGGTCCTTCAAATGCAGTCTGAATCCACTCTGTTCCTCAATATCACATCCCTACTGTTGGGCATAGGCTTAAATTAGGAATATTGCACTATCCTTACAGTGGAGCCTGATTGCCATAAGTCTGTCACTAATTCTGATGTCATCCCTCACTGTCTTCTGAAACCTCTCCCTCACCACATTTCCCATACCATTTCTAGCCTGTCCTCCCCCAAGTAGTAGAATGTGGATCACAAGCCAAGTGCCTTTTCTGCATTGCTCTTTCATCAGGCCTCATAGCTACAGAGGTTATCCAAACTCCTCCTTACCATCATGTCATCCACTTTCAAGCTGCATCCTCACAGTGAATCTACACTGAATGTAACAAACCTTAGTTTATATTTGGCAGGTTGATTGGCTTTACATCCAGCTTCCATTCAACAGAATGGGAATTGATGCAGAGGATTAAAGCTGTGAGCTGTAGCTCCTGTGATTCAGGGTTTGATTCTCTTTGCCCATTTGCCTGCTGCATGACATTGATCAAGTCACTTGATCAGATGTTGCTCCTGGGTTTCCCCGAAAATGGATTGTGTGTTCAGTGGGCCTATTTGGTTAACAAATGGGTATTATGATTATTATTATTATATATAATAGAGCTGCCCCAGGTAACCAAAGATGGACATCTGGACACTAACTAGCAAGTATAAGTGTGAGATCAGAGGATGCTTTCTAGGCCAGGCATAGATCGTCTCTCAGCAATCTGTAGGAGATTGAGTACAGGAATAGGGATAGGGCTTTCATGCAGTCCACATAGGACATATTGTTTCAATCATGGATTCTTTTTGTGAGTCACCTCTGTGATGCCCCAGTTGTTATTTATGCCTAGTAATTACATACCCAAAGCAGTGTTGTACTCAATGACTGATCTGATAAAGGCTGAGTGCAGTAGAACAATGACATCCTTGAACGTGGGTGCCATATTTTATAAGTTGCACAATATAGCATGATTTTTTTACTAGTATAAACACATGATGATCAAATGGCAGGTTACTGTCTACATGTGTTCTCAAATCCTTGACCACTGTTTCTACTCTTAGAGGTGCATAATCCATGTGTGCAGTCTTCCGAAAGAATACTATTATGTTTCCATCTCAAGGGATATGCAGTAACGCTTTGTTAGCAAATATCATACTCTCTCTTGTATCCCATCTAATCTGCTTTATGTATCGTAAGTACTTTCCAAAAATATACAACTTCTCTTGTTTGCAAACCTTGCTTGTGGCTTGTTGTACATCTCCTTATAATATTAAAAGCATTACCCTTTTGGATGTTTTTTCCTCTTCCTGTGGTAAACAAATGCTTCTCTAAGTACCATTTTGCTTCTTTCTTTCTTCAGGGATATTTAATAAATTGAATACAAAGTTATTTAGTCTTTCTTCTTAAATCTTTTCTTTTAGATAATAATCCATTTTTGTCACCATTCTTTGTACAACATTTCGTCTGTCTCTGTATTTGCCAATGTGGGTTCTAATGGACTATGTATGGTATTCCATATGTGATTCTGCCAGTTTTTGGCAGAGAAGAACAGTAATCTAGTAGTACCTCTCGCACTGTGCACAAAGTCACCACCATTTTTTTTTTGCTTTTTTACACTTAGAACCTAAGTTCATAAGATATAATTATGTCAAGTTTCTTTTCGAGGTTTTTGCACTTTTTATTGCTATTAGTATTTCACTAATGTTCATGATTATTTTACTTCTTTTTTGTGTCAATTCCCTCCAGAGTTAACAAACGTACATAAAGTGCATTCAAGCAGGAGACTGACTAATATTCTTCCAGTCCGTATAGCCTTCCACTGCTGCTCCATCATTTGGTGACTCTCTTTAAACATACATGACCTTCCTGTCATGAATCCCAGATAGCATGACTCCTTTGACCCACTGCTCTTTAAGAATTTAATAATTCTTTTTTTTATTATATACAAATTACCTGTGATACCAGAAGAGCAGAAGGATGCAGGTGTTATCCCCTCACCTAGTGCATTGTCTTCACATGGCAGTAGTAACACTGCAGCTCCTATCAGGAGACTTCTGCGTTCATGTGTTGTTATTTCGTAATGAGACATTAATACATGTTCCCATCTCCATGAACAAGTGGTTGTTTCAGTCAATGACAGGACTCAGGCTGCACTTATCAAAAAGAGTAGAAAATTCCCCATTTCCCTGCCCACATTTCTTCACTGGTATAAATATTATCTTGAGTCTCCCCAAGAATGTGTCTTGGGCCTAAAAAAAGCTAATATAATTAAGCAATTAAATAAATAACTGTCACAACTGAGGCCTAATATTCCAGAAATTCTATGTTCTAAAGGTTTCCTTCAACCATGTTATGGCTGGAAATATGAAATATAGTCAGAGAGTTCACAACATGGTATGGCCTAAATGGAAGGAGAATAAATGTAGCTGACAATAAAATCTGAAGTACTTCAAGAAACAGCCTTAGAAAAGCAGTATACTGATGGTGAATACTGGTACTGTAAAAAACTGAGCAAAACCAGCTGCCAAAATCAGCAGTAATAAATCATACACCAAACTATGTATACAGCTTGTCATATATTGTTGGCTGTAAGAAAACATTAACAAAAATCCACATCTGTGTATAAGTAGGTAGGCTGATTCATCCCACAGGCCAGTCATTCCCAGTGGAGCCATCATAATTCCATTGCTTCATGGCAGGAAACATTTTCTTTCCCAACACAATGAGAAAAGCCAGAACACTTACATGGAAAGGCAAAGGCAGTGATGTCAAATAACTCCCAAGTCCATAGCCTCTACACATTACTTATCATTGTATGAATGAGAGGGTGAGTGACAGAATCATGAGTTTTCAGGCCTGACTGAAGTAATAAAGGATTAAACCTGAAAGTGTCTGAGAAAGAAAAGATGGACAAGAATGGAATTACTTGAAATCTGTATCAACATTTACTTTTTTAAATTTTAAGAGATGGTGTCAAATCGGTCACCACAGTTGGTGAGCCTCACAGTAATGTAACACAAATGCAGGACATACTTGGTCAAATATCTTAATACATGAATGGGAGACATGCAGGGTGAGTGACTTCAAAGCATTAACAATGCTAATACATGCTAATACACTACAATCTGAGCCATAATAACCAAACTGAGCAAATACAATGCTGTTATACAATCTAACCCAGGTCTCTGAATTCTAAATATCAGGATAAATAATAAACAAGCTCAGGTATGATAGGCAGGCACAAAGCAACAGTTAGCTGTTAAGACAGTTAAAGTATTATCTGTATTTGTCTTACACTGATAAGTGATTCATACAACTGTGAGAAAAGCTTTTTTTTTTCTTTTTCCATTACTTCCTGCTGTAAGGAGATGCTGAAAGCTAGAGTGAAGCAATCCAGACTTAACACTGCAGATTGTTTACAGCTGAACTTGGAACATTAGCATGAGGTTAACTGCTTCAGAGGTGAGCCACAAACTGACTATGTTTTTTTTTTTTTTTTTTGCATTTCACATAAGAAGAGCACAATATGTCTGTTTCTTTTATGAAAACTATCAGAAGTGTGTTAATTAATATAAATGTACTATGGTTCATCACTAGAAAGTCAGGTGGCTCTGAATTTGCAGTGTTAAGAATTGCAATTGTAAGTGCCACACCTCTAGAAATAAAGTGTGATTTCAGTTGCATACAACAAATGTCAAATTTCACTCTATCAGCTTTAAGGTCTTTTTGTAAGTAGTGGGTAACCTCTGTAGCCCCGTTACATGGGGAGACTTCACCCTCACAACTCAGGTACTTGTACATGCATCTATCTATCTATCTATCTATCTATCTATCTATCTATCTATCTATCTATCTATCTATCTATCTACTTATATTCTAACAAAGAAATTGTTCTCAAAGGAAGGGGAATATGCCAAGATACTTTAGTGCCATACATATGCTCCCTTATTGTGATAACACTTTCACTTGTCTAATAGTCACATTTATGATCCTCAAAATATCAGAAGGTACTCAGTCAATTAGTAGTTAGTCTTTTAAATAGTTTCTTTCATTTTTTGAATTATTTAAAAGCAAATAGCATCTGATGTGTCACATTAAACTACATTTATCTGATTAATATGATTATCTGAAATCTGCCCTTTAAGTGTATTTTGTTATTCTACCCTGCCTCCATTCTCACTTTCCCCTTATCCCTTCTCTACATGTCCCATGGAATTTTGAATGCCTATGAGACAAAGGGAGATACTGCCAGCACAGCTATCTGTAATGTTGTAAATAATTATATATCATTTGTGAATATCAACATGATCTATATAAGATGCTTGTCTTACAAATGTATTTGAACTGTATGTATGCCCACTCTTGTTTGGCATCTACTTTTCCGAAGTACAAGCAAACACAGGAGGGTTATGGCTGACAAAGTTTGCAGATGACTGCAAACTGGGCGCCATAGTAGAAAACACATCTGACACAGATATCCTTCAGAAGGGTCTCACAGAAACGGATAACTGGTGCCAGAGCCATGGCCTAAAGTTAAATGCCAAAAAATGCATAGTCATACCCTTCGGGAAAAACAAGGTTACCCCTAGCTACCAAATAGGTGGCAATCCACTGAGCACAGAAGAAGTTATCAGGGACCTGGGGACCCAGGTTGATAGTAGTCTGTCATTCGACACCCATGTAGCTAAAGTAGTTAGGAAGACCTTCTACATTACCCACCTTATCATGAAGGGATTCTCATCTAGATCAAGGGAGGTCATAGTCTCCCTATACTCATCACTCATCAGACCAATAATTGAGTACAATGCCCCATTCGGAATGTATCTGACCCGACACTTGCAGCAGCTGGAGAGGCCACAAAGTTCCTCACCAAAAGGATAAAGGGTCTCAAACATCTGTCCTATGCTGCCCGACTGAAAGAACTCCAGCTCTATTCAGTCGCTTAGCTTGCTCAGAGGTGACCTTTGCCTAACATACAAGGCCATGTCAAACCCAGATTTGATGAATATGCTTCACCTCAAAAATCTAGATCCGTCAGAGCCACAAGGCGGAGACTTAAACCTCAACACGGCTATTAATAGGACGTGCTGGAGGGATAGATTCATCACCCAAAGACTCCCTATGCTGTGGAATAAAATCCCGGTATATGTGAGGCAGAGCACCTCGCTGGCCTTGTTCAAGAGAAATCTTGACCAATGGATGGGAGATCGCAGATATACCCCAGGGATTACCTCAGTGTCACTGCTCAACAGAGGCACAGCAAAATAATGGGTATAGTTCCCCATACTAAAGGGGTGGCGTAAGCCACAAAAGTATGGGCTAGGCTTGTAAATGCCCTCGGGCAGATAGCCTAGTATGAACCTATGAACCTATGAACCTATGTGTATATCAAACTGCTCTGTACAGACGTGTGTTAAAAAGGTATTTTATAAAGTACTGAGCTTAAAGATGTATCTACAGTGCACCCTACTGGAAGAGAACAGAAATATACATGCACTATTGTGTTTAAATGTATATATTTTAATAGTAAAAACCGGACTACAGGAGTTTAACTTCAGAAAAATAGCTGAAATAAAATTACTTTATGGCTATGCAATAAAAGATGATATCTTTCAGTCTCCATTCAGCAAGGAGACACAATGTCTAAAACCAAGGAGCTTTCTGTATTGTCTTGGAAGTATTTTATTGTTTTATGACTTCCAGCATTTGCCAAAGATCTGAGGAAAAGCCCTTGTCTATGTATTTTTACAGGTAGATGCTAAATACTGTGAGCTCCCAGCAGTAGACAACTGTAAAAATAAAACATTTTAATAACGTGAGCAATGAGGGCTAAAATAAAAGCCGAAAACAACAGTTCGATAAGCGCTTTCAGCATATAGCCTCTATATATATATTTACAGTTGTCTACTGTGTTGGCTACCCAGAAGTTCTTTTTCCTGTTGATTCTATTTTTGTTTTGGAACCTTTAGCAGTGTAGAAGGGCATCGTTTTATTTTTATTTTTGTTGAGCTCCCAGCAGTGGGGGTTTCACCTGGGATAGAGTTAGATGACAAGAAATGATGTCATTTTGCATTTTATCCCAGCAGTAATATTAGTGATATTAATTTGATAATTCTCTTGGTGAGACACAACATTCTGTATTCTGTCTTAGACCTGACAACAACAACTAGAAGATCCATTCACCACATCTGCCTTGCTCTTAAGTGAATCAACTAAGGTATAGTAATTCTCTTAGATTCAGTCAGGAATATAGTGAAGCATAGTTTAAATGTTTTTCTTTATTTATTTGAGACTGTCCTGCAATGTTATTTTAAATATATCCTGTGGTTTTGAACTCTGATGTCACTGTGAATATATACTATTTTCTTGTTCTTTTCTTGTTTATTATTAAATATATTTAAGCTCTTCATTGATCTATCTAGAGATAGTTACGTTTTGAGAGTACTTACATATTTATTTGGTGATACTGTATTGGCCACTCCTAATAGCCTTGCTATCGGTCAAACTACCATTTGTATTAATATTAATATTACACAGTAAGATTGGACACCCTTTGTTAATTGGCTTAAAGTAGCTGATAAAGAGTTGGCTGGTGGCAGTGATAACTACCTTATAGTCTGTGTAAAAGGGGGCATAGCTAGTAAACCTGTGCCAGCCTTTCCCAGGTGTGTGTTTGTGTGTGTGTGTGTGTGTGTGTGTGTGTGTGTGTGTGTGTGTGTGTGTGTGTGTGTGTGTGTGTGTGTTGTGTGTGTGTAAATCAGACCTCAAAGAGTGTGTGTGTCAGCTACTTGGGCAGGGACACAAAGCACTGGTTGGACAGAGAGGATGCTGGAGGGCTTTGCCTGGCCACTTAGTTAAGATCTCAGTTCTATAGCTGTGCCAGTGGGGAGTCTTACTGGAGATCTGGATGAAGAGGGAGAAACCAGCCCCAGACCTACTGTGGTCTCTGTGTGGTAAGGGAAATTGCACTTGATGCAGAGAGCTGCATCTGGAAATACTGTGTGTGTACTTGTCATCCTCCCAGTGTATGCCCCCCGCTGTTGTCAGTGGTGAGGATCGAGGCTTCTTGATTACTGGTCCACTGGTGCATTGTCACAGCCTCCATGAACTCCCACCTTACTATATATTCTGTTGGCTCATTCTTTGTATATATAGCCCACATGTGAATAAATAGTTTTGCAGATACATAGTGTAGTTTTTCCTTACAATTTGCTTGCTGCCTGTGCCTTCTGCTTTCCCACACTGTCTTTTCTGTTTAAAATGATCGCATTTACATCATGTTGACATGCCCTTTTTCTATCATACCATACTCACCGCAGCTGTTCTGGTCATATTGTTTCCCCTCTATCCCATACAACCTTCTGGTGGCTTTCTGATGGACTCCTACCAACAGAAGTATTTTATCTCCATGTTTTTACAGCCCATAGAACAGCACAGGATACTCAAGGCATGATATGACCAGAGACAGGTAAAGGTGGAGAAATGCCTGAAGAATAATTTGGTTTTTGATAAAGTATCAATGTACTCTTTAAATAAAAAAAATGTAATAAGGAGTGAGCAAGTCTTGCAGTGCTTCAGAAAGAAAGCCACATTCTCCAGCTGTTCCTGTAAAGAGTGCAGTAAAATGATTATAATTAGAGTACATTTTTGGATAAGTAGCTAGAAAGTAGTCATAAATATAGTTTGTTTGTTATATTTTGTTTATCCTTTTTTGACTGAGGTAGTCAAACTAGGCTAGTAATCTCTTTTCAAGGAGACCCAAGGTGATATGTATACTATAAGAGAAACTTGTCCAGGGCATCATAAAACTTCCTTTACTATTCCTAATAGGTGTTGTGGGGTCTTTTGTATCCACCTGAGTTACCACCAACATAAGCAAATGGGGCCTCAGTTTAATGACTCAGCCAAACGACAAAACACACAGAAGTGTAGCACCCTCCTTCTGCTGCACTGCTGTGTCAACAGTCCAGCTATCTGGTGAGAGAATAGAACCCTCAGGCAAGTCTGATACGTGTTATACCACTGACACTGCAAGATGTCTGTCAAGTAAAGTGGAAAATTTTAAAGACAGATTCTCAGAATATTGAAACCATGGAAGTCTTACTGGACCATGTGGTCATGAGGCTGCTGAATGAAAATGGGTTTTGAGAAAGTCTGGATATGATTCCTAATGGTGTGACTTTAGATCTCTCATTGGGCACTATTTTTCTATGGTCCAAAAAATTATTAGTGATTTTAGAGGTGTTAATTGGGGAACCGCATGTAGAAAAACAAAGATGTGAGGAAGCTTTGCCAACAAACTAACAGCATTTTGTCTTCACACCAAGAATATAAACTAGCATGATAAAATTCCCTGAATCTACATGGAAAGTCATTGAAACTTGGTTTAACCTGGCTGAATAGGAAGAGTAGACAAAGTGAAGAATTTATGTGTATTAGTCCCAGGAAAAAGTAAATCTGGCTTGTGTTTTGTATGAAGGATAGCACTGTGACATCTATTGTCTTTTAAAAAATAACTCTCAAAAGTAGAATATGCAGCTCATACTCACCCACTGTTATGAAAAGGGACAACTTGGGCTATAGGGGTTCAGTCTGAAACCAGTTTTCTGAAACAAAGGTTGTCTTACTCTGAAAGCCAGATAAACTGAGAAAATAGATGATTTTTAATTTGTCTTATCAGAAGAAAGTAACAAGTGGTGCAGTCAGTTTTTTCAAAACTGAGAGAGAATACTATGCCAAACATGTAAAATTCAAACAGTTCTATTTTGCACTTCCTAAGGTCTTTTCCAGATGGTGTAAGACTGTTTCTTGACCAGCAAACAGCACTGATCATTTTTAACAAGTTTGAAACTGAGGAAAAAAATGACGAATATGAATAAGATTCTATAGAAAAGTCTGAAACTGATAAAAGCCTCTTTTATACTAGCACAGACAATAATTAGAAAAATAAACACGGGCTTGAATGGGAAGACATACATGTTCTTAGTTTTTTCTTTAAATATGAACAGATGAAATGTTAGGGATCTTTGTCATTTGAGGAACAATATGGAAATTTATTTCTGAGATTATGAAGAACATGTAAGACAGGTTCTGTTTTCTATCTTTTACTGCACATGCATTAACTGATGTGTGTTATGTATTTATAGCAGTTTTGTTCATTGTGCACATATAGTTTCATGGATAATTTGGCATTATGGCTATATTGACATCTGCTGAAAGAAAATACTATTTTTCTATTAATTGTTCAGGGATACATTGTTCAAATAAAAATAGAGTTTTACAAAGATGTACTTTTTGACAGTATAGCCTCTAGATGTAGGTTATACAAATTATTTAGAGTATTTTATCTGGGTTTTCAGGATGGTAAAATATTTGACATGACACAGAGTTCAGGTGGGTTTGTCTGTCTCTGGGGAGAGAGGTAAATACTGAAGTGGATTGTATTGGCACATTATTTTATAATCACCACAGATGACCTCAGTTGTATTGTGATGTGTGAATATTTGACTTGGGAATGATAACAGCACTGACTGATCAGGTAATATAAATATTTTTTTTCTTATCATCTATTCATATTGGCAATGTCACATGGGGTTTCTGATTCTTTTCCACAAAGAGATATATTTTGGATATTATTGTTATATTTGAGTATCTAATAATCCAGATAGCTTTCTTAGGTTGACACCTTCATCATCATTAAAGTGGTTTGATAATAATTCATAATAATTTGGTGATAAATAAAATATTAATGTTAACTAAGCGAGTGACTGAGTTATCCAAGAAATGAATAGGTTGTTATAACCAGAACTGACACAGGGCAGGAGTGATGAGCAGTAGCCAGTGCAGTTATTCTAGGATAGATTTATATATGTGGTGTGACACTGTAGCAGCATCTAAAGAAATAGTAAGAGCTGCAGCTGGTCAGCATAGCAGGTTTAACTATCGGAAGGAGGACACTGAAATCTGAGGTGTTCTGTGCAGCATCCAATGAAATGAGAGAGTAGTTTTGTGATGTTAAGTTTAATACCATTTTATTTTGTTCTGTCAGTCTGGTTACCACCTTCATTGAACATTTCAAAACTATTAATAGTGTAAGCTATCTAAGACTGCTTGTTTTGTAAATAAACCTTTTTTGCTTTGCCCAACATGCAGCCTGTAAGGGGGTGCTTATGGACCCAAACATTTTGGTGGCTGCAGGTCAGTTTGTGTGTTGTACCTTTAAGAAGCTATTTAAGGGCGTGCACAAGTGTATAAATACTGAGCACGTATGAGCCTGACTGCCATTTTGTAGTTAGCTGCTGAGATGTACGCATGTATGTATATCAGGTCTGTCTGTTAACTAGTTTGTTTATATTTTATGATGCTGCTATCCATCCTGATGTGTTTCTATGTATTAAAGCATCTAAACTAAATAACCCACCTGCTTGTCATCTACATTAGAGAAGGATGAGCGACATGGTGCCAGAAGTGGCATGTCTAAAGGACATAGTGTTAGAGGCAGCATAGCTAAAATGACCTAAGACACTTGCTTGGAATTGGTGAAATATACAAGAGTGAATCATCCCTACTGTACGTATGCATTGAAAAGCAGGTCAGAAATGAATTTCAGATATTAAAACTTGCTCGGCACTATTTCTTTTTTGCAAAATATGAAACGAGGCATGCAGAACATTCTAACTGATATTCACATAAACTGATATGTACAAATTACTATGGAAATGTTTGAAATAAAGTCCAAATTGTATAAAACAAATACAATAAAGGGAAATTATTAAATTTTTCAATGCATGCTTAGTGAATCCATATTTTTCATATTAATCAAAGATATCTGAGTTACCAGAAGTATGTAAAGTGTTTACATGTTTGTGCAGTATTACAGTAAATTTATTTTGCAGAAATCAGCAATTTCAGAGCCTATTTTGCAAAGTGCAGTATTTCAAAGAGTTTATTGTGCATTTGAATATTGTTACAAGCTCACAGAACAGTTTGTTTGTACATAATCACAAGGGCCATATTTTCAGTGTGTTTGTACATACTTTGTGAGCATGCCAGATGGATTTTGAAACCCCACTGCACTTGTGTTTGACAGTAATATTGTAGAAAACTGGAGAGTGTTTGAGCAAGCATATGACATTTTCATACAGGCTGCATTTTCTGATAAAGATGACCATACAAAGGTATTTATTCTGCTTAATTTAGTTGGGCCAGAAGCCATTGAAAGGGAATGTTCATTTCTGTATGCACCTGCTATCTGTACAGCAGAGAGGGAAACCATCATATTGTTGTACCAGCTGAGTCAAGGGTGGACCCAGAGTGCTTAAAATGTAAATTCAGAGAAATGTGTAACCCTCAGACAAATGTTACTATGGAAAGGCACTTACTTTACACAAGGTATCAAAAGCCTGGTGAAACCTTTGAGCATATATGACTGACCTGAGAAATAAGGCTAAAGTGTGGAGATTTGGTGATTTAATGGATGAGTTGATAAAGGACAGACTTATGTGTGGTATTAAAATGATTCTATGAGAAAGATTTTGCTTCTTGACTGTGATTTAACTTTGAATAAGGCCATTGAGATTTGTCAGATATATGAGCTCACAGAAAAGCACACAAATATGCTTACAAATGAAAATAGCTCTAGAAGGCACAGTGATAAAGCTCATGTTGATAATATACAGCATGTGGTTAAAAGAAACAGGCCCAAACACATGGCAGCAACTGTAGCTCCTGAAGCACTCACTGGGAACCCCCAGAACTTTCCAGTAAATTCTAGAGTTCGCATAGTCTCAGTGAAGCATAAGAGTGAGCCAGCAAAGTCAAAGCATGGGCCCCAACCCAGTTTTATTGCCAAATGTCACAATTGTGGTGGAAGTCATCAATCTAAAAGGGAAAAAAATGTTTAACTTTTGGTCAGCAATGCCACAAATGCAATAAATTGAATAATTTCAAAAGGTTTTGTCAATCAAAAGGCCCACATTCTTTTATTAAAAGGGAACATTTTAAGACACAAGTCAATTATTTAGAAAGCTGCAACCCTACTCTTTATGTTGATGGTGTGTCAGTGCTTCATGGAACGGTCAATGCAGTAGATTTAAGGGCAAAGAATGAAGTATTTTGTACTGTTCAGATGAATGGCAAACCCATAGATTTCAAAGTTGACACAGGTTCCAAGTGCAATGTTATGTCAGCCGAAACATTTGCTAGAGTGTGTCATGGTGAAAGGATTGATTTGGCAAGGTGTGCAAAGCTTGTTGCTTATGGAGGTGAAGAAATTCAAACTGAAGGTGCAGTAGTGCTTTCATGTTACTCTGATGGGAGATGTTACGACTTGTTATTCTATGTGGTCAACAGACACATCCAGTCATTATTAGGACTCAGAGATGGTTTGAAAACAGGAAGGCTTTCATTTAATAAGGAAGCCCACCAAGTCAGCTTAAAAGACCACTATGCTAATTTTGCCCAGTATATTTTTTATACCTTTGATGATCTTTTCGAACACAAACTAGGCAAACTTCCAGTTGTATACTCCATGAAGTTAGACCCAAAGGTCGGTCCAGTTATCAGACAAGCACAAAAAGTTCCTATAGCCATGCAGGACAGAGTCAAAGCTGAGCTAGATAAAATGGTGCTACAAGATGTGATTTGTCCAGTTCCAACTCCAAATGAGTGAGTATCTTCCATGGTGGTAGCTCATAAGAAAAGCTCAGATGACATCAGAATATGAGTTAATCCACAAACATTTTCAAATGAACAAAGCACTAAAAAGACCTCATCATTCAATGCACACAGTCGAAGAAGTTGCAGCCTTGATGCCAAACCCCACTGTTTTTTCTGTCTTAAATGCAAAGAGCTCATTTTGGGAAATCTGTTTGAAAAAAATCCTCATTGCTCATTATGTTCAGTACTCCGTTTGGCAGGTACAGATTTCGGAGAATGCCATTTGGATAAATTCTGCAAGTAAAGTCTTTCAGTGTGCAATGGAGCAATTTTTTTCTGGGTATCCTTGTGCTGTTATAGTAGATGACATACTAGTAGGGGATAATGGTGAAGCTGAACATGACAGAAACCTCAGAAAAAGTTCTAGAAAGGGCACTTCAAGTGATTCTTAAGCTCAATCCACAGAAATGCAAATTCAAGCTACAAGAAGTTGCTTATGTTGGTCATTTATTTATTAATACAGGTCTATGCCCAGACCCTTCTAAAAAAACAGCCATTCTTGAGATACCAGCTTCACACAATGTTTAATCCCTGCAATGTTTTCTTGGCATGGTTAACTACCTAGGCAGGGTCATTCCATACTTAAGCCAACTTTCAGTACCACTTAGAGAGCTGACATGTAAAGATGTATCATGGTCTTGGTTAGAGCAACACCAAAGAGCATTTGAGGTCCTAAAACAGATAATTGCTAGTCCACCAACTCTCAGATATTATGATGTTCACAAACCAGTTATACTTTCCTGTCATCATCATCATCATCAGCCCCCTTTTTCCCATTTTTCTACATGGGATCAGGGTAGTGTATTAACTGTTGCCAACTCTCTCAATTCAGTGCCACATTTCTGCCTTCTTCAACACTGATGCCTGGCTGTCACAGATCTTCTTTCACGCAATCCTCACTTTCTCTTACCTTCTTCCTGTCTATCCCAAATCTTCCTCACCATGTTGTCTTCTGCTTTTCAGAACATGTGTCCAAACCACCGTAATATGTTCTCATTGATCATTTCTGCAATTGGAGCTACATTGGCTTCTGCTCTTATATCCTCATTTCTTCATCTGTTCCACGGTGTGCATCCTAATACCCTTCTCAGACATTTCATTTCCATCACCTCTAGCTTCTTCAACTGTTCTGCCCAGGTTTCTGTACCATACAGTAGCACTGGTCACACCACTATCTTGTACACCTTACTTTTCAGCTTTTTGGCATTCTTATGTCATCGGCCACACCTGACACTCTATGCCAGTTGGCTGCAGCCCCTCTGATTCTAGCACTGACCTCTTCATTCAAACTTCCCTTATTCTCAACCACCCCTCCCAGATACTTGAACTTGTTTACCTGGTCCACTATCTTTCCTTCTATCTCTATTCTCAGTTTCTTCTGATTTCACCAATTTGCTGTCATTACCACTGTCTTATTTGTGCTTAGTTTCATCCCATGTGCATTCCACTCTCCTATCCTTTGCTGAAGTTCTAGCTCAGAGTGTGCCTGTAATGCCACATCATCTGCATACAGCAACTTTGTTGATCTATCCCCTCTGACCTGACTGCTAATGTAGTCCATCAACAGTATGAACAGCAGTGGGCTCAGAGCTGAACCCTGGTGTACACCCACACCCACTTGTACCCCCTCTGTGAGGCCAAACACTGTTCATACTTGAGTCATTGGGTCCTTGCACATAGCATGCACTAATTCTATCAGTATTTCTGGAACTTCAAACCACTGCAGTACTGCTCAGATCAGCTTTCTTGAAACCATGTCATATGCTTTTTCCAAGTCTAGGAATGCCCAGTTGGACTCTCTCCTCATCTCTAGTTTCTTCTCAAGTATCTGTCTCACTGCAAACATAGGATCAATTGTACTGCATCCTGATCTGCATCTGAACTGTTCATCTCCCATCTTACATTCTACTACTCTGCATATCCATTTATCAATCACCCTTTTCAGAACTTTCATGCAATGTGATAGGAGTTTGATGCCTCTGTACTGCTCACAGTTGTGGATGTCCCCTTTGTTCTTGCACACTGGCATGAGTATTCTTATTCTCAAGTCATCTGGCTTACGCCTTTCTCTTCACACTGCTATTAGTACCCTCAGGATCCATTTCTCCACTACCTCACCCAGCATCTTTATCATATCTGCTGTGACCTCATCTGAACCTGCTGCTTTCCCTGACTTCATTTTCCTTACTTCTATTCTTACTTCTTCTAGGGTGGGCTCATCTTCTTCTCTCACTGTAGGCTGTTTCTGGGACAGTACAGCTTCTGTGGGGTTTTCTTCATTCAGAAGCTGCTGGAAATACTCCTTCCATTTGCCTTTGATGCCCTGTGGACTGGTGAGCAGGTTGTTGCTGGCATCCCTTATGACGGGTGTCCGACTATCTTCTTTATCATTCTGTTTTTGCCTAGCAACCTGATATAGTTTCTTTGTGACACTGAGTCACCTTCCAGAAGTTGGTAGATTGCCTCTGATGCCCTATTCTTTACTATTGCAATTTCTTTTGTAGCTTCTTTGTTAGCCAACCAGTAGTCCTTCCAAGCCTGGGCAGCCTTTTCTATCTCCCACTTGGTCTTGGTGCAGTCATTCTACAAGAGGATCAACCTGTTTCCTACACATCGAGAACTCTTACCCAAACTGAGATACAGTATGCCCATATTGAGAAAGAGCTTTTGGCAATTATGTTTGCATGTATGAAGTTCCATGATTGTGTTTATGATAGACCTATCCCAATTGAAAAAGACCACCAACCTCTTGTCACTATCTTGAGATATGGGCTATGCATTCAGCAACAGCCAAACTGCAACATATGATGCTGAGACTGCAAAAGTATAAGTTTATGCTTGTCTACAAGAAAGGCAGACTTCTTTATCTTGCTGATGCATTATCCAGATCAGTCGGCAACACCACAGAACAGCATGAGAATGAGAGCCTTGATTTTGAAGTCATGGAATTGAGACATTTTTCTCCCACGTCTTGATGAGCTAAGAGATCACACAAGCACAGATCCAGTTGTACAGAGGCTCAACCACTTTATTCAACAAGGATGGTCATTAAAGCAATCTAGTTTACCTCAAAAAGTGCAACCTTATTTTCTATACAGAGATGAGATTTTGTCTGATAAAGGTATCATTATGAAAGGTCTAAAAGTAATTGTTCCAAAATCCTTGCAACCAGAGTACATTACTGTCTTGCATCATGGTCATCCAGGAAAATATTCTACCAAAAGAAGGGTGAGAGAGCTATTATTTTGGCCTTCTATGTCACTAGACATTGAGACAGCACTTTTATCTTGTTCCGTGTGTAATAGTACTAAGCCACATCAACAGAAGGAACTACTTCAGCCAAACCAGATTCTGGCACTACCTTGGTTAACAGAAGACACCATCTTCAAGTGGAATGGTCGGCATTACTTGGTGTTAGTAGACTCTTACTCCAATTGGTTTTAGATTGACTTACTTCCTAACTTAGCATCCAGTAATGTCATTACTAAGATGAAGTGTCATTTTGTAGTACATGGTAGTCCACACAAAGTTATTTCTGACAATGGGACCCACTTTACAAGCCAACAATTCAAAAGATTTGCTAAAGAATGGGACTTTACTCTTGTCACAAGTAGCCCTGAGTACCCACAGTCAAATGGTTTGACAGAACATGCAGTTCAAAGTGCAAAATAGTTACTAGAGAAATCAAAATGAGATAATAGTGATGTTTTCCTGAATCTCTTGAATCTCAGAAATGTTCCTCGTGATAAACATCTTGGTTCACCTGCCCATAGACTTCAGTCGAGACAAACAAAAACCACATTACTAATCAGTAGTCAGTTGTTGGTTCCATGTGTCAAGAACAACAGGTCAGTGAAAATTAAACTGTTGATGAAGCGTTTAACCCAGAAGTCCTACTACAATAAAACCAGCAAACTGCTCAATCTCTTACAAGAAGGAGAAGTGATAAGGCTGCAGACATCCATGATTTGTGATCGGATTGGTGTCATGAAGAGTACTTACACAGAGCCAAGATCATAAATTGTGGAATCACAAGGAGCAGACTTTAGGTGGAATCGGAACCATTTAACACTGGTATCCGAGCCTAGACCACAGCACATAGCCTGTGAGAAAGACTCTTTATCTCAGAGTGAGTTGTCTGGTGTTCCAATGACAGAGGAAGTTCCAGAGGAAATTCCCATTCCTGTGATGAATCCAGAAGATCCTGATATGAGTTGTTCACTGAAGACTGTCCTTGTTGCTAAATTTAGTCCAGATTATTATGTTACGGGATACCGTCGCATCTCTAAACCCTGTAACAGATACAAAGCAACTTGGACATGAACATTGTGTTTTGTTTCCAATGTCTATAGTAATGCTTGTCTAACTCTAACGTTGTTTTCACAAAGGATGTAGATCTATGTGTGTGTATGTACCATTAAGAAGCTATCCAAGGGCTTGGACAAGTGTATAAATGCTGAGTACATGCGAGCCTGGCTGCCATTTTGTAGTTAGCTGTTGAGATGTAAGCACGTATGTATATAATGTCTGTCTGTTATCTAGTTTGTTTATATTTTATGATGTTGTTATTCATGCTGATGTGTTTCTATGTATTAAAGCATCTTGCTGTTTTAAAAATAGTAACTCTCCACTAAACCTTAACTTTTTAAACAGGTAAAACTCAAGTTACCTACTTTCACATCTAACTTCTCTAGTGCACACTGCAGAGTGCATTCTTTTCAATCTTACCTTTAAGTATCCCTGTGACTAGCACTTTCTCTAATACCCGCTGGAAAGCACTAGGAAGCCTTAAACTCATACAAACACTGAACTCTCCTTGTTAACAAGGAGAAATTAATAGTATGCACTAAACAGCCTATAATTGCAAAGTACCTTGCTAAGGAAACAGCTCCTATACTTTACAAAAAAAAAAAAAAAGCCCCAAACCAGGCATGTCCAAGGGTCAGCTTCCGGTGATTTCTCCTGTCCACCTGGTGAATCTGGGCATACTGGGGCAATGCAGCAATTGCCTCATGTACACAGACAACCCTCTCCTCCTACCAGCCAACACTACAACCTGTGAGAGATGCACTTACATAGCCAAAATGGAGGCAAAGCTCTCTCCACCCAAGATTGTGCTAAACAGTCAAGAGGAGAAGGTTAACACCCACACTACACCTCAAGCAACACATAGCCCTTCTAAACCCGCACCACCAACACCCGCATATAGCAACACTAAATCCACATATGCAGAGGCCCTTAACTGTAACCTGCCCAAGCAACAAAGACCTCTGAAGCTGAAACGCAAACAAACACCAATCACAACCAATGTGTCACATAGTTCACAACACCAGTGTGCCACCCAGCAACAGCCCCTAAGGCAAGACAATGTACCTAACACTTTAGTCATAGGTGACTCTATAGTCCGGCACACTGATGTCCCTCTCACCAGGTTGAATAAGGAGAAAATTACAGTCAGCTGCCTGTTGGGTGCCAGGATCTGCCACATAACGCATGCACTCAAGTCACTCCACAACAAGTACAAATATGACTCTGTCATTGTCCATGTTGGAGTGAATGACTTGAGACGTACCTCCCTGGACTACATGAAAAGAGACATGGAAGAGCTCTCAGATCATGTGACCCTAGCTCTGAGTAGCATCCTGCCTTCGCCCAGAATGATACCACAATATAAGGATAAAATGATTGACTTCAACAATTGGCTAAGCTTATGGTGTCATTCAAAGGGGATCCAGTATCTGTCTGCCTGGGATGACATGATTGACAGACCATGATGCTTTGCCAGAGATGGTCTGCACCTGTCGCCCCTGGGATTCAGGTTACTGGCTAAGGCTCTTGTCACCCCTATAGTGCCTTTTTTTAGGCAAACTTCAAAGGACAAAACCACCACCGTAACAGGTACAAGCATGCAAAATCTGAAGGTAATGCTACTCAATGCTAGAAGTCTAAACCTCAAAATGCACTCTCTCGAGGCACTACTAAAAATGGAGAACATCGATATCTGTGCAGTAACTGAGACCTGGTTCAAGGCTCTAGAGAGCACCCCTGCAATACCAGGCTACAACTCTTACCACACTTTTCGGCCACCAAACCAGGACCAAAACACTAAAGGTGGAGGAGTGTCAATATTCACCAAGGATATTCACACCACCAGGCTAGTTGGCCAACACAATGTGTCTGAAATTTTCCAAGTGCAACTAACACTAGGTAAGACTGCAATCCAAATTGTAGCTTGCTACAGATCCCCCACCATACCCCAAGATTCTCACTACACCTTTCTAAACATACTGGAAAATATTAAGATAGAACCAAACACCCTAATACTGGGTGATTTTAACTACCCTGCCATTAACTGGGAAAACTACTCATGTCCCAACACCTTTGCACAACGGTTCTTGGAATTCATAAATTCCAACGCCCTGGATCAACTAATCCATAGTCCCACCAGGGGCTCCAATATCCTAGACCTGATAATTACCAGCATGGGAAATCAATGCTCCATACCTATGGTCACCCCCTCGTTAGTCAGGTCTGACCATAAGCTAATCACCCTTAACATCCACATCCCACCCCAACCCCCAGTAAAGAAACCACCATAAAAAACTTCTCCAAAGCCAACTTCATGCTACTCAAGTCAGAAGTGACAAACTTCATGACACCCATGCAGACGGGAACTGAAAGTTCAACTGCTGAATCCTACACTAAGGCACTGTACGAGCACATCCACTCATGCATGAATCGTGCCATCTCAAATAGAACCAAAATGCTCTCATCCAAAAAAAGGAAGCCAATCTGGTGGTCCCCTGCCATAAACAAACTTTACAACAAAAGGAAGAAACTTTTGCAGAAAAGAGGAAAATTCCAGGATGCAAAACTCCTTACTAGCCTCAGTAAGAAACTGAGATGCCTCATAAAATCCTCCAAAGCTAGTTACGAAAATAAAATTGCCAAAGATTCCAAAGACAACCACAAAGCATTCTATAACTATGTCAAGAATCTAAATGGCAATGCTCAGATCTGCTCTGAGCTAAAACAGAATGGCATTAAATATACTGATCTGAAGGATATTGCCAATATCCTGGCAGATCGATTCAGTGCCAACTTCACCCCCTCTCTCACCCCTAAATGGCCCATCTCAATACCGAAGATTGCCAAATTCCAGTAATAATGGCCACACAGGTACAAAACGCACTCTCTAAAGCCAAGAATACAGCATCCATGGGACCAGATGACATCCCGGGCTGTGTACTACATGAACTACAATATGAACTGGCACCTCACCTAAGTGTCATGTTTAATCATAGCCTCACCTCAGGTTTCGTGCCCACTGAGTGGCGCAGAGCTACAGTTATCCCAATCCACAGAGGGGATCCACCTTGGATCCCGGAAACTACCATCCCATCAGTCTGACAAGCCTTATCTGCAAGGCCATGGAGTGTATTATCATGGAACTTATAAACAAAGACATTGGCAACCTTCAAACACTGGACCCCACCCAGTTTGGGTTTGTGAAGGGCCGATCTTGTCTCCTGAACCTGATTGACTTCTTTGAATCAGTCTCCAGAGCCATGGACAAGGGTAAGGTGGTCCACACAGCCTATCTAGACCTTGCCAAGGCCTTTGACACCATCCCCCACTCTGGAATCATAGATAAACTTACTAAGTTGGGCATTAATCCCTATGTCACCCAATGGGTTGCTAAATGGCTTACTAATAGAACCCACACTGTAAAAGTAGCCGACTCCAAATCCAGCTCCAGACAAGTGACAAGTGGAG